>NC_081756.1:1713724-1973724 GCF_963082965.1 Carassius carassius
ACGGACGTTGAAGACTTTTTCTTTGATCCTTTTGTTTTTAGTTTAGGAGTAGATGGAAATGGTTTAGTTAGTTTCCTTTTTTGATTGTTATTTTATTTGGCACAATCCAAGTTTCCCCTTTGTCCTCCTCAGTTCTTCAAAATTATCTTTGTTTAAATATTGGTTTTCTTGACGTAAAATGGTTATTTTACATTTATTAAATTAACTCTATGTGATTCTCGTGTCTCTCTGTTTTCTTATTTCATTCAGTGACATGTTTGACAGGTGACATAACTGGTTTAATGTTCCCCTTCTCAATCCCTAGATTGTTAAGAGCTACAGAAGGGTCGTAACACCAACAGATACAACGGTTCTACCAATGCAGGTATCAATGCATTTTAATGGGCATGAGTACAGGAGCGCAGTATTGGTGAATCCTTAATAACTATACATTCATGACTATTAAGTTTACTTGAATTGTTGCTGCTGCAGTTTATGTACCGCCAGATGCCAATGCTAATGTGGCTATGATAGAACTTGGGGCAGCTATTAGCAAACTACAAACCTTGCACCCGGATGGGGCCATTATTTTTGCTGGGGACTTTAATCACTGCACTTTAAGATCCGTTCTCCCTGAATTTCATCAAAATGTCTCCTGCACTACAAGGGGACATAAAACATTGGACCACTTATATACTATTGTGACTGATGCCTACAAAGTCACACCCCTCGCACACCTGGGTCAGTCTGACAACCTCTCTTTGTTCCTGCTCCCCAAGTATACCCCGGTCATCAAAGGTGTGAAACCTACAATAAGAACATTTAAAATCTGGTTGGAAAGTGCTGACCCCACTCTTCAACATCAATTCAAGCACACAGACAGTTTGCTGCCCAGGCCACCACAAACTCTCAGATCAACACTGACAATTACACCAACTCTGTCCTGGAGCACATCAACAGGTGTCTGGGCAGAATGACCACAAAAAAAATAAAAATTTTCCCCAATCAGAAGCCCTGGATCGCCTCCTGCTCACAGCAAGAGACGAAGCCTGCAGGTCTGGAGACCAGGAGGCTTACAGATCAGCCAGAGCCAAATTGAGGTAGAGTATCTGCCAGGCCAAACTCACACATAAACAGAGGATTGAAGAACACTTAAATTCTTCAGACCATATTCTGCATATGTGGCAAGGCATACAAGCTATCATAGACTACAAACCACCTAACACTGTGCCCCCTCCAGCTCTGCCTCCCTCCCTGATGAGCTCAATCCCTTTTATGCTTGTTTTGATCATAATTATAAGGAGATCTCCCTCAAAGCTGAGCATCAACCTAATGAACTGCCACTCACACTCTCCACCTCTCTTCACTCTCCACTAGCTTCAAAACCTCCACCATCATGTCAGTACCGAAGCACTCCACTGCCTCTGCCCTTAACGACTTCGGTCCTGTGGCACTCACCCCCATCATTGCCAAGTGCTTTGAAAGGCTGGTTGCATCCCATTTAAAATCCTATCTTCTTGCTACACTAGACCCATTCCAATTTGCCTATTTCCGTAATAGGTCAACAGAGGACGCCATCTTAATGGCACTTCACTCTGCCCTCACCCACCTGCACTGTCAAAATACACATGTGAGAATGCTGTTCATTGATTTCCGTTCTGCAGTTAATCCCCCCCCCCCCCCAAGCTGATCTCCAAGCTCAGCCAGCTTGGAATCAGCACATCCATCTGCTACTGAAGCCTCTTCTCTACTCCTTATTCACCCATGACCATGTTCCTGTTTATGGCTCCAACACCATAATCAAATTTTCAGATGACACCACAGTGGTAGGTCTGATGGATGATGATGAGTCACCCAACAGGGATGAGGTGCAGCACCTGGCTGTGTGGTGTGCCACCAACAATCTGGAAACAAACACCCAGAAGACAAAGGTGATCATTGTGGGCTTCAGGCAGTCTAGGAGTCATACACACACCCCATCTACATCAACAGAGCTGTAGTGGAGCGTGCGTCTAGTTTCAAGTTCCTTGGAATCCACATCTCTGATGACCTCACCTGGTCCTTAAACACCTCTACCCTGGTCAAGAAGGCACAGCAGCACCTTTACCCTTACGGAGCCTTAAAAAAAAGTTCAACTAAATCCCAGGATCCTTTTTGAATTCTACCACTGTACCATTGAGAGTATACTCACAAACTGCATCTCAGTATGGTACAGCAATTCACTCCAGCTGCTGAATACTGCTCAACGGATCACTGGCATTCAGTTAACTACTATTGAGAACATTTATCACAGGCCCTGTCTGGGCAGGGCAAGAAACATCATCAACGATGCCTCTCATCCTAACCATGGATTTTCACCCTACTTCCATCTGGCATGCGTTACAGGAGCCTACACTCTCGCGTTACATATGATCTTTCCCAATCATTCTAACACAAGGTTCAGTTCTTGCACCGCTCTTGTTTAGCCTGTATATGCTCCCACTAAGTCAAATAATGACAAAGAACCATATTGCCTATCACAGCTTTGCTGATGATACCCAGATTTACCTAGCCTAATCTCAAAATGACTACAGCCCTATTGATTCCCCCTGCCAATGTATTGATGAAATTAATAGTTGGATGTGCCATAACTTTCTTCAGTTAAACAAGGAAAAAGTCATTGCATTTGGAAAATAGATGAAGTTTCCGAGGTGAATGCATACCTTGACTCTAGGGGTCAAACAACTTAAAATCAAGTCAGGAATCTTGGTGTGGTTCTGGAGACAGACCTTAGTTTCAGTAGTCATGTCAAAGCTGTAACTAAATCATCAAACTATCATCTAAAAAACATTTCAAAAATTAGATGTTTTGTTTCCAGTCAAGACTTGGATAAACTTGTTCATGCCTTTATCCCCAGCAGGGTGGATTATTGTAATGGTCTCCTCACCAGCCTTTACAAGAAGACCATTAGACATCTGAGGCTCATCCAGAACACTGCTGCCAGAATTCTGAATAGAACCAGAAAATCTGAGCATATCACACCAGTCCTCAGGTCCTTACACTGGCTTCCAATTACATTTAGGATTGATTTTAAAGTACTTTTACTTGTTTATAAATCACTTAATGACCAAGGACTGAAATATTTTGCAGATATAGTCACTGAATATAAACCTAACAGACCACTCAGATCACTAGGATCAAGTCAGTTAGAAATACCAAGGGTTTACACAAATCAAGGGGAGTCCACCTTTAGTTACTTTGCTGTTCGCAGTTGGAATCAGCTTCCAGAAGAGATCAGATGTGCTAAAACATTAACCACTTTTAAATTTAGACTCAAAACTCATCTGTTTATGTAACGATTAATCCAATGAAGGCGAGCGTAGTGAGAACCCAAGTGCAGTTTATTGTCAAAGTTGATAATCCAAACATCCAGACATGAACCAAACAATAAACAAATAGTTTCCTTGACAGGAAACAGACTTGACATGGGATGAACAGACTACACTCACAGACAGCAGGTTACAACGTTAATGCACGACAAGGCACAAGGACAAAAACCTGACTACTTATAACAGCCAAAGAAGGACACATGACATGAACAAACCAGTGGGTTTGATCACACATGACTAAAACAACCAATGAATAAACAGAAATTATAAATCACATGACAAGACAATGAACCAATCAGAACATGACACAAAGAACAAGAGGAACCAATAGCATGAAGACAACAGGGCAAGGGAAGCATGACACAAACAATAACAAAATAAAAGACATGAAAACAACAACATGAAAAAAAAAAAAAAGCTTTATCGCCCCTCTAAGAGCGGCTCCAGATGCCCAAACAACAAAACACAAAAAGTTCTGGAGGGTGGTGGAGTGGAGGTGGAACAGGGGGAGGGATGGAAGTCCAGGCCCATGGAAAGGAACAGGACCTGGAGGGTGGAGCAATGGCAGACCATGAAGCAGAGGGGGACCTGGGCCATGGAACAGTGACAGAACATGAAGCAGAGGGAGACCTGGGCCGTGGATCAGAGACAGACCATGAAGCAAAGGGGGACCTAGGCCTTGAAGCAGATCCAGAGCAGGCAGAGCATGGAGCCGTGGCAGTGCTGGCCTAGCAGGCAGCCATGGTGGTGCTAGCCTAACGTGAAGCCATGGTGGTGCTGGCCTAGCGGGGTGGCCAGGCGGTGCAGGCAGAGCCTCCGTGGCCATTACAGGACAGGCATTGAGTTTGTGGATGGCCTCCGTGGCCGTTACAGGACAGGCAGTGAGTTCGTGGATGGCCTCCTTGGCCGTGGCAGGACCGGCAGAAAGTTCGTGGATGGATGGGGACTCAGGCGTGGAGGCCATCTCGGCCGGGTACTCAGGCGTGGCGGTCATCTCGACTGGGGACTCAGGCTTGGCAGCCATCTCGTAGCGAGGCTCAGGCATGACGGCCATGTCGTGGTGAGGCTGAGGCATGGCGGCCATTTCGTGGCGAGGCTCAGGCGTGGCGTCCATGTCGTGGCGAGGCTCAGGCGTGGCGGCCATGTCGTGGTGAGGCTCAGGAGTAGTGGCCATGTCGTGGCGAGACTCAGGATGGTCAGCTGAGATGTGACGAGGCTCTGGATGATCAGCTGAGACGTGACGAGGCTCTTGAAGTTCAGCTGCAACGTGAATGGCTCTGGACTCTGGAATGTTGGCTGCGATGTGATGAGACTCTAACACGGCCGCCATTTTCCGAAGAGTCTCTTGTGTAGCGGCCACCTTGAGATGAAGCTCTTGAATGGCGGCCATGTTATAAAGAATCTCTTGAGCCTGCTTGAACAAACCCTGGCATGTTGTGAGCAGGTCCTGGAGCAGCAGGCATGAAGTTAGCAGGCTTTGGCTTGGCAGACGTGTGAGCAGGCTCCGTAGATTCTGACGTGACATGAATAATTCCAGACATAACAGTTGGGACATTAAAGTGCTCTGCTGCAGATGGTAGTGCAAAATTACAGGGTTTATCATGAGCCATCCCAACTGTAAGAGGTGAACCAGCTAGCAACAAAGCATAGTCAATATATTTCTCCAGTGACCAAAATCTCTTTCCCCAGGCAACTGAGAACAAATGGGTTTATTTAAACCCATTCGAAAAATGTCCTTAAGCGCGATGTCATTAAAAGCCACAAGATGACACAAAGCACAAAAGTCCTCCACATAGTCCTCAATGGCCTGATTACCTTGACGAAGGCAGAGGAGGCTCAGTTCATTTGGATTCATTTTTGAAGGTCGTGTATTCTGTAAACATTAATCCACTGAAGGAGAGCGTAGTGAGAACCCAAGTGCAGTTTATTGTCAAAGTTGATAATCCAAACATCCAGACATGATCCAAACAATAAACAAATACTTGACGTGACTTGACGAGGAACATACTTGACATGGGATGAACAGACTAGACTCACAGACAGCAGGTTACAACGTTAATACACAACATGGCACAAGGACAAAAACATGACTACTAATAACAGACAAAGAAGTATGGAAGTAAAATAGTGACTTATTTCTTTGAAACAAAAAATAATGCATTGAATTAACAGTACTTGCATTTTAATGCCTTGTATTTCCAGGGCTTGCATCTTTAGGTCCTGAAATTTAATATAGTTGTTCTGTGAATTGAGTTGTTCTATAGCTGTGAATAATTCAATTAAAAATATGTCACACACTTTTTCATAATTAAAAAATCAATAATTCATATTCACGTTCCAGAAATCACTTCCAAAATATTAAATCGGTTAAAAAGATGTATAATATTTGACAGGCAAATTCCGGTCCATTTTATTTCACTTTCTAAATTCGCTTCCACAAATTCAGTGGTTAGAATTCGGCAGATAATTCGCCCTTTCACATCCGGGAGCTGCAGGAATAGCAGTAGAGCAAAGAGGCATGATCTCCACCTGCTCTCAGTCGCTCACTAGCAGGCAGTGCAAGTGGCTGTTAAATAAGGCCAAAGCAACAGGTGGATTAAGTAATACAGTTACAAAAACTGATCTGCAGAAATTAAGCAAGCGCTAAGTAGAAGTTTTGATTATCGGGGCATGTGGAAAAGTTGACTGTGCATATGTTTATTTCAAAATCTTTACTGTTACCAAGTAAGCAGCATTCAAAGGAGATTATAATGGTGTTTTACCCAACGCTGAATTACAGAACTAACCTTACATCTAAGGAAGACATACAGTATACTGCTTTCGGTTGTTTAGTTTCCGTAACTTTGTGTCATCGCTGTGCTGTAATACTGGGGATCCCCTCACGTCACACTCCAGGATTCCCCAATGAAGAGTAACACTTCTCAATCGATTAATACTGTGATATAAGACCTCAGATCTCAGAATGTGAATGTAAAAAAGGCCAGCGAATGAACACGTAGAAAAAATAGTAGTCGCAGTATCAGTAGTGGAAGACTGCTGGATTTTTGGTTTGCCCTGCAACTTACTTGAAGAGGTTCAGGCAAATGGGAACACCATATATTACATAGCAATCATCCTTAATTGAAGAAATGTGGCAAAACATCTCTGGAGAGAACCTCATATTATTAAATTCGAATGTGCTTTCCATATTTGGATCAACATAGGCTACATTTGTGAATGCACATTTTCTGCAATGTCGCGTCAGGTCATGCTCCTGTGCGCGTCTTACAGGCTGCATCTTAAGCCTATGTTAAACTTTCCGCGTCCGCAGGGAGTCCGCTAGGTAGGCGTGATGTAAACATCGTCATGGGAGAGTGTGTGGGGAGGCTCTGAGAGGACGAACGCGTACCTCCCATTTTTTATGACCGTGCGGACAGGTGCGCATGGTCAGTAGGCTTCAGAAGCACAGTTGCACATGTGGAGGCAGTGTAAAGAAGCCCATTGCTACTCGAACCTGTGCAATCCGCTTGGACTTGGACCATGGTGCGGCCCAGTGGAAAAAAAGTTTGAGAACCACAATAACACAACGGTTATGGAAATTAGAACGACAGTACATTGAATTAAATTTCAATGAAGTTACAAACGATCCACATCATTAAAGAGAATAAGCTCCGAAATAGATAAAATAAATAAAAACGAGGATCAATCTGAAACTTTTCAAGTGTGACAATACAATTAGCCTACACACAATCCACAACATAATTAAGCTGCAAAGAGCATCAAACATAAAATAAAATAAAAGAGTATCCCAGCCGGCACATGACCGACCTTCAATGTTGAAATATGGTTGTGGTCAGTTGTGGTTTCAACGTTGAAACAACGTTGATTCAACGTTTAAAGCCGAATGGTTAAAAAACTTCCAGCACATGACCAACTTTCAACATTGAAATATGGTTGAAATAAGGTCAGTTGTTTTAATGAAGCAACATTAAAAATGTTTAATGCTAAATGGTTGAAAAAGGTTAACAAGCTTTTAAATTATTTATATTAAATTATTTAAGATTATTATTATTTTAATAGCATTTTTAAATTCATGATACCTATTCTAAAATCTAAATGTATATGTTAAATATTATCATCATTAACAACAAAGTCAAAGTCACCTTTATTTATATAGCGTTTTAAACAAAATACATTGCGTCAAAGCAACTGAACAACATTCATTAGGAAAACAGTGTCAATAATGCATAAATGATAGTTAAAGGCAGTTCATCATTGGATTCAATTATGTCATCTCTGTTCAGTTAAATAGTGTCTGTGCATTTATTTGCAATCAAGTCAATGATATCGCTGTAGATGAAGTGTCCCCAACTAAGCAAGCCAGAGGCGACAGCGGCAAGGAACCGAAACTCCATGGAGAAAAAAACCTTGGGTGAAACCAGGCTCAGTTGGGGGGCCAGTACTCCTCTGGCCAGACGAAACCAATTCAATTCCAGGCTGCAGCAAAGTCAGATTGTGCAGAAGAATCATCTGTTTCCTGTGGTCTGGTCCTGGTGCTCCTCTGAGACAAGGTCTTTACATGGGATCTGTATCTGGGGCTCTAGTTGTCCTGGTCTCCGCTGTCTTTCAGGGATGTAGAGGTCCTTTCTAGGTGCTGATCCAGCATCTGATCTGGATACGTACTGGATCCGGGTGACTGCAGTGACCCTCTGATCTGGACACAAACTGGATCTGGTGGCCACGGTGACCTCAGAACAAGAAAGAAACAGACAGATATTAGTGTAGATGCCATTCTTCTAATGATGTAGCAGGTACATAGGGTGTTATGGGAAGTGTTTCCAGTTCCGGTTTATCTAATTAATGCAGCCTAAAAATCCTTTAACGGATTTGGATAATAAAAGCATATTAGTATGTTATGGGTATGCCAGGTTAAAGAGATGGGTCTTTAATCTAGATTTAAACTGCAAGAGTGTGTCTGCCTCGCGAACAATGTTAGGTAGGTTATTCCAGAGTTTAGGCGCCAAATAGGAAAAGGATCTGCCGCCCGCAGTTGATTTTGATATTCTAGGTATTATCAAATTGCCTGAGTTTTGAGAACGTAGCGGACGTAGAGGATTATAATGTAAAAGGAGCTCATTCAAATACTGAGGTGCTAAACCATTCAGGGCTTTATAAGTAATAAGCAATATTTTAAAATCGATACGATGCTTGATAGGGAGCCAGTGCAGTGTTGACAGGACCGGGCTAATATGGTCATACTTCCTGGTTCTAGTAAGAACTCTTGCTGCTGCATTTTGGACTAGCTGTAGTTTGTTTACTAAGCGTGCAGAACAACCACCCAATAAAGCATTACAATAATCTAACCTTGAGGTCATAAATGCATGGATTAACATTTCTGCATTTGACATTGAGAGCATAGGCCGTAATTTAGATATAATTTTGAGATGGAAAAATGCACTTGTGATCGATAGGATACATCTTCATTCACTGCTACGAACTGATGGCGGTCATATAAGTACGATTTAAACCATGCTAATGCACTTCCACTGATGCCAACAAAGTGTTCAAGTCTATGCAAAAGAATGTTGTGGTCAATTGTGTCAAACGCAGCACTAAGATCCAATAAAACTAATAGAGAGATACACCCACGATCAGATGATAAAAGCAGATCATTTGTAACTCTAAGGAGAGCAGTCTCAGTACTATGACACGGTCTAAATCCTGACTGGAAGTCCTCAGATATACCATTTTTCTCTAAGAAGGAATATAATTGTGACGATACCACCTTTTCTAGTATCTTGGACAGAAAAGGGAGATTCGAGATTGGTCTATAATTAACTAGTTCTTCGGGTCAAGTTGTGGTTTTTTGATGAGAGGCTTAATAACAGCCAGTTTGAAGGTTTTGGGGACATATCCTAATGACAATGAGGAATTAATAATGGTCAGAAGAGGATCTATGACTTCTGGAAGCACCTCTTTTAGGAGCTTAGATGGTATAGGGTCTAACATACATGTTGTTGGTTTAGATGATTTAACAAGTTTATACAATTCATCCTCTCCTATGGTAGAGAATGAGTGGAACTGTTCCTCAGGGACAGATTTAGCCACTTCATTGAATAAATACGTGGGGTTATGTTTGTTTTCTTCTAAAAGAGAAGAAAAGTAATCGGATCTAGCAGTTTTTAATTGCTTTTCTGTAGGATATGTTACTTTCCCGCCAAGCCATACGAAATACCTTTAGTTTTGTTTTCCTCCAGCTGCGCTCCATTTTTCGGGCTGCTCTCTTTAGGGTGCGAGTATGCTCATTATACCATGGTGTCAAACTGTTTTCCTTAACCCTCCTTAAGCGTAAAGGAGCAACTTTATTTAAAGTGCTAGAAAAGAGAGAGTCCATAGTTTCTGTTACATCATCAAGTTGTTCTGAGGTTTTGGATATGCTAAGGAATTTGGTTACATCAGGAAGATAACTTAAAAAGCAGTCTTTTGTGTTAGAAGTGATGGTTCTTCCATACTTGTAACAAGAAGTAGAATTTACAATTTTGGCTATATGAAGTTTGCACAGAACTAAATAATGATCTGAGATATCATCACTTGGCTGAATAATTTCAACACTATCAACATCAATTCCATGTGACAGTATTAAATCTAGAGTATGATTTCGACAATGAGTAGGTCCTGAAACATGTTGTCTAACCCCAGTAGAGTTCAGAATTTCTATAAATGCTGATTCCAATGCATCTTTTTCATTATCAACATGGATATTAAAATCACCAACTATTAAAACTTTATCTGCAGCCAGAACTAACTCGGATGTAAAATCACCAAACTCTTTAATAAAGTCTGTATGGTGCCCTGGTGGCCTGTATACAGTAGCCAGTACAAACATAACAGGGGATTTATCATTAACATTTGTTTCTCTGGATAATGTTATATGAAGCACCATTACTTCAAACGAGTTATACTTGAAGCCTGCCCTCTGAGAAATCCTGAAAACATTGTTATAAATTGAAGCAACTCCTCCACCATTGGTTTTAGACGCGGCTCATGTTTATAACAGTAATCTTGGGGTGTGGACTCATTTAAAATAATGTAATCATCAGGTTTTAGCCAGGTTTCTGTCAAACAGAGTACATCTATATTATGATCAGTGATCATATTATTCACAAAAAGTGTTTTCGTAGAAAGGGATCTGATATTCAATAAGCCAAGCTTTATCATTTGTTTATCCATATTGCTTCTGTTTTTTATTTGTTGAACCTCAATTAAATTGTTAATCTTAACTTGGTTTGGACGTTTTTTGTTTTTTCTAGTTCGCGGAACAGACACAGTCTCTATAGTGTGATATCTAGGTGAAAAAGTCTCTATGTGCTGAGAATTAACTGACCTCTGTGATGGGAGGCAGCTAGCAGATGGTCGGTTTAGCCAGTCTTTCTGCTTCCTGACCTGGGCCCCAGTTAGTCAAGTATAAACACTAAGACTATTTGCCATATTTCTAGAGAGAAGAGTGGCGCCACCCCAGGAGGGATGAAGACCATCTCTTTTAAACAGGTCAGGTCTGCCCCAAAAGCTCCTCCAATTGTCTATGAAACCTATGTTATTCTGTGGGCACCACTTAGACATCCAGCCATTGAGTGATGACAATCTGCTATGCATCTCATCACCACGGTAAGCAGGGAGGGGACCAGAGTATATTACAGTGTCTGACATCGTGCTTGCAAGTTCACACACCTCTTTAATATTATTTTTAGTGATCTCTGACTGGCAAGTCGAACATCATTAGCGCCGGCGTGAATAACATTCTTACTGTATTTACGTTTAGCATTAGCCAGCACTTTTAAATTTGCCAAGATGTCAGGCGCTCTGGCTCCCAGTAAACATTTTACTATGGTGGCTGGTGTCTCTATATTCACGTTCCGTACAATAGAATCACCAATAACTAGAGCACTTTCATCAGGTTTCTCAGTGGGTGCATCACTGAGTGGGGAGAACCTGTTTAATGTTTTGATCGGAACAGAAGAGCGGTGTTTTGACCTATGACTACGCTGCCTCACTGTCACCCAGTTGCCCTGCTGCAGGGGCTCTGTTTCCGGAACCGAACAATGTACAGGAATCCCTGAGCTAGACGCATCCAAAGCCGTATCTAGAGCCCTACCATTCTTACTGTCCTCAATTAAAGTTTGGATGCGTGTCTCTAATTCTGAAATCTTCTCTGTCAGCCTAACTATTTCCCTGCATTTATCACATGTGAATCCCTCATCAGCGACAGAGATTGATAAACTGTACATGTGGCAAGAGGTGCAAATGATAATAACAGGAGAAGCCATTACTCACCGTGCTTGATGAAATATTCTTACTGCGGTTGTTTGATGAACTTGTGAAAAACTGGAGCGCGAAAAGAAAACAGCGCTAGGTTCGAATGAAAACGCTAATGACAAGCTAATGAGTGCTAACGCTTTGCAGGTGTACTGCACTCACGGATGTAAAATAAAAGTGAACGATCAAAGTTAATCTGATAAGATTGATCGATAATATCAGAAATATGGTGTGAATTAAGTTATATTTTACCACTTTAAAAAACAAAGAGTGATAGTAAGATAAAGATTCTAGAAAAAAATAAAATAAAAACAGCTACACGGAGCTACGATTTGCTACAGAAGGCCAACAGGAAGTAGAGAAAAGTCCAACAGCGACACCCCTACAATGAACAATAAAACAATAAACAAGCAACAAAAAAAATATATACATTTCGCTGCTTTATCACACTTAAACAACTCCCATTGGTAGTTTTATTTTATTACTTCGAACATGATTGGTTAATCTGGCTGTCATTCAGGAAACTGGACAATGAATCGGTTCGCACCTTTCTACATTTAAAAATATGACCGTTATTGTCGGTCTGTGAGTGAGGCGGCTGACTGTGAGCTGCTGCTCGTTATAACCGACCTCTCGGTCGGTCCCAAATTGTTTAATATTTGCCTGTAAATCTTTTTTATTTTGAGCGAATTTGAGTCGTGACATGTCAATGGAGAACAAAAACTGTGAACACAAGAAGGGTCAGATGTGTTCTGCGAGGTCCTGCAAACATACTGGCAAAATGAGGTAAGAAAATCGCTATCTTTATTATCTTTTGAAAGTAGTAAAGTATAACCAGAGTTTACAAATGAGTAGCTTAAAGGACGTGTAACCTGCAGATAAATAAATACCCGTGTGTGTATGTAACGATAACAACCTTCATATTCATCCGGAAGAAGGAGGCGGGAACCGGCGGACAATCGAAATGAAACTTTAATTATTCAAAATAAACACAAAACAGCGCACCAGCCCCTCACGGACGACTGGTGCGCACAAAATAAAACCAAAACACAAGTAAAAGCCCAGGCCTGGTCCTCTCTCGTCCTTCACTGTCGTCGCTCCAGTTTTATATCCTTCCATCTCCTCCGTGGGCCTCGAGACCGGCGGGTCGAACAGGTGTAGCTCATCTCCAATCACTCCACCGGCCTCGCTCCCATGTCCCTCGGCCCCGCCCCACTCGTCACATACCCCCATCGCCCCTCGCAGGCCGGGGGGTACTCCCTAGACTGCGCTCTACTCCCCCGCCCCCCTCCCTCCGGGGGGGACCGCTCACGGGGACCTGCGGGAACCTGGGGGTAGGACAGGCGAGGCGAGAGAAATCCTGGGGGTAGGACAGGCGAGGCGAGAGAAATCCAAGATGGCGCCAGGATGTGTGTTGGCTTGCCGTCGCTCCACATTTAGAATGTCTGTTTTTAGTTTATTTGTTTTACTTTTTATGTTTTATCAATTATTTGGACTGCTCACAGTTGATCTATGATCGCCTTTCGCTGCTAAGTCTTCGTTCTACGGCCTTGAATATGTGCAGCCGTGATTTGAACTTGAAATTGTTTGCTGAACAGCCGTGCATGTTCCAGCTGCCGTTTAAAGTCTGTCAGGTAACTGGATGCGCGTGCTGGAAGAGGAGACGCCGCAGGAGACGAGGCATACGGGCTGGAGTCTTGGTGAAACTTAAGAAATTGAGGATCCTGAGTAGTGGAGCTAGACCAACAGTGGAGTCGCGGCCTTCCTATTTGTTACATGTTCTGCCTCCCACATCAACATCATTGCGTTGGACTACTACACAGAGAGAGACCAGACGCGGAGGCGTGGTGCACTCAAATTTGCGCTCCGTGAGACGAGCTGGGGCAATGAAGCTAAGTGCTGTTTCTTTCCCTAATCGGCCCGTTGAGTCGACCACAGTGCTCATGGCTTTGATAAACGCACGCTCAGTTGTCAACAAAACATTCATCTTAAATGACTATTATGTAAAGTATGGTCTGGACTTTCTTTTTATCACTGAAACTTGGCTAAATGACGCTGATATGAGTCCTCTTGTTGAGCTTTTACCAAGGGGATGTAGCTATTTAAGTACTTCGAGAAGTAATCGTCGAGGTGGAGGCTTGGCTGTTATTTTTAATAACATGATGAAGTGCAAGTTACTGCCTGTTGAAAGTTCAAAGAGTTTTGAAGTTCAATTAATGAAGATTGACTTGCCCTCGCCAGTGATTTGTGCCTTGATATATAGGCCTCCTGGGTATAATAAGAATTTTCTTGATGAATTTTGTGAGTTTTTATCTGTGGTTGTTCCATCTGCTGACAGGATTTTGATTATGGGTGATTTTAACATTCATGTTTGTTGTCCTGGTAAACCCATGACCAAGGAATTCTTGAATTTAGTTGATTCTTTTAACTTATATCAGTGTGTTTCCGGACCTACACACGATCATGGCCACACACTTGACTTGGTCTTTTCTTTGAGGATAACAATAGAAAATATTTGTGTTCAAGAAATGGCCATCTCGGATCATATGCCTATTAGGTTTAATTTTACCTCTACAACAAATGACTGTCATCAGCCTCCATCATTTTTGTCCAGGGTTATCACTACTTCTACATCTAGTGTGTTCTCAACTGCTTTTACTGAATTAGCCCCTCATATTGAGCCTACCATACTGTCAGTTGTAGGAACTGATGAATTGGTGGACTCTTTTAATCATGTTTGCTCTGAAATTTTGGATAATGTTGCGCCTTTTAAAATGAGATGTCAAAAAGTTAAAAAACGACCGTGGTTAAATGATGTAACGCGTAATTTGAGGCGGGTTTGTCGGCTTGCAGAGCGTAAGTGGCTGAAAGATAAATTGCAGATATCTTATGATATTCTTAGAGAATCTTTATCAAACTATCAAAACGCTGTTAGAGCCGCTAGATCTTCATATTTTTCGCGAATTATATCACATAATGCAAATAATCCGAAGGTACTATTTTCAACTATAGATAAATTATTGAGGCCGTCTATCAACTATTTTCCATCCCCGTCTAAGGATCTGTGTGATAGTTTTTTAAATTATTTTATTGATAAGGTTGTTCTTATTCGGTCGAATATTGTGCCTGTAGGCAATGTTGTAGCCGATATAATTAATCCTTCTCGTTGTTTAAGTAAATTTGCATCTATTACATTAGTTGAGTTGGAAAAGATAATAATGCATTTAAAGCCGACTACCTCACTTTACGACGTTCTCCCGTCGCGATTGTTTAAAGAGGTTGTAGACACTATTGGTCCTAACATACTTCTGATTATCAATAGTAGTTTATATCATGGAACTGTACCTTTAGGGTTTAAGCATGCTGTTATTGAGCCGGTATTAAAAAAACATAACTTGGATTCACATGAGTTAAAAAATTTCAGACCTATTTCGAAATTGCCTTTTATGAATAAGATTTTAGAGAAAGTTGTCCATAATCAACTTACAGATTTCTTGATTGTAAATAACATAATGGATATTTTTCAGTCTGGATTTAGGACCAAACATAGCACAGAATCAGCACTATTGAAGGTTACAAACGATATTTTTTTAAGTATTGACTCCGGGAAAAGTGTTGCCTTGATGATGCTAGATTTAAGTGCAGCCTTTGATACTTTAGATCACGCAGTTTTAATAGACCGCCTTAGAGATTATGTAGGGATCAATGGTGTAGCCCTTAAGTGGCTTTCCTCTTATTTGCATGACAGGACATGCTCTGTTAAAATTGGAAATTATGTCTCTGCATCTGCTGCTATTTCTTGGGGGGTTCCTCAGGGATCAATCCTTGGTCCGACTCTGTTTTCTCTGTATATGTTACCCCTGGGGTCTATTTTTAAGCTGCATAATATTAACTATCACTTGTATGCTGATGATTTACAATTGTACCTTCCTTTGGAGTGTGATGGTTGTGCATCTTTTACTAATCTTTATAAGTGCTTGACTGAGGTAAAGGGATGGCTAGCTAATAATTTTTTACAATTAAATGAGGATAAGACTGAGTTTATTATGTTTGGGAACAAGGAGTTTGGGAATGCTCCGGCTGGAAATAATAAACTACTGTCCAACAATATGCAAAGTCGGAACTGCGCTTTGATCGTCAAGTTAATAGCGTTGTGAAATCATCTTTCTTTCATTTAAGAAAATTGTCTAAATTGAAACCAATTCTTTCGTACAAGGACTTGGAGATTGTTGTGCATGCCTTTGTTTCAACCCGGCTGGATTATTGTAATGCTCTTTATCTGGGCATAAGTGAATCACTGGTTACTCGTCTTCAGTGTGTCCAGAATGCTGCAGTGAGATTTTTAACAAATACCAGAAAACGGGATCACATAACACCTTTATTGATATCCCTTCACTGGCTACCTGTTAAATACAGAATACAATATAAGGTGTTGATGTTTGTTTTTAAAGCGCTACATGATCAAGCTCCTGAGTATATAAAAGACATGTTAATTCCTTATCAGTCTCAACGTCACCTTCGCTCCTCTCGGAATATGCTCCTAACCGTCCCACGGTCTCGCTTGAGGCGTAGTGGAGACCGCGCTTTTTCTGTGGCGGCTCCTGCACTTTGGAATGAGTTGCCACTATCCCTAAAAATCTCATCAGGCATGGATATTTTTAAAAAGGAATTGAAGACTTATTTATTTAATCAAGCCTTTGGCGTTTGATTAGGTCTGAGAACTGTGAGTGATTTTCTGTTCCATTTTCTTGTGTCTTGTTTTTAATGTAACTTAATGTTGGTATATATTGTAGAGTTAGTGATCATACTTATGGACAGCACTTTGGTCCATTCTAATGGTTTTGAAAGTGCTTTATAAATAAAAGTTGAGTTGAGTTGAGTTGAGTTGAGAGAAAAGGAGATGGAAGGAGGAGCGACAGAGACGAGAGAGGGGAGAGAGGAGAAAAAAAAAAAAAAAAAAAAATCCGGTTCCCAGACGCACCGCTGCTCGGCCCTCCACCAGCTGGGTGATCTCCTCCGCGGTGCCTGGCGGTGGCACTGGACGGCCCTCGGCGGACGGCACGACACTCCTCCGCCGCCCAGTGGACGGCGACGGCTCCTCCGGTTTTGGGCAGCCGGCAGGAGTCCCCTGTTCCCTGCTCCTCCCCGTTCCGGCAGATGGCAGCAGGCTCCGGCCACCTGGCGAACGGCGCTGACTCCTCCGCTCCCTCACGGACGGCAGCCGCCCCTCCAGATAGCGGGCGGTCGGCAGCGAGCTCGCCCGTCCCCGGCAACTCGCTCCAGTCCACCGCCTCGAGCGTCCATGGCGGCACACTCCTCGCCAGCTCGTTGGCACCGCGGATTCACCACAGCGGCGAGGGATCTTCAGCAGCGCGTCCCTCCTTCTCCCGGGCTTCGGCACCACTGTAACGATAACAACCTTCATATTCATCCGGAAGAAGGAGGCGGGAACCGGCAGACAATCAAATGAAACTTTAATAATCACCAAATAAACAAAACAGCGCACCAGCCCCTCACGGACGACTGGTGCGCGCAAATAAAAACCAAAACACAAGTAAAAGCCCAGGCCTGGTCCTCTCTCGTCCTTCACTGTCGTCGCTCCAGTTTTATATCCTTCCATCTCCTCCGTGGGCCTCGAGACCGGCGGGTCGAACAGGTGTAGCTCATCTCCAATCACTCCACCGGCCTCGCTCCCATGTCCCTCGGAGTTAGATGCTCACCTAATGTGTTGCTGGTAAGTTATGTGTTAATATCTGTCTTTTAGAGATTTTTCCACATTTTCCTGATATGAATCCCATGCATTAGGTGTGTTATATATGTTTTTTTTTATTCTTATAATAGTTTCAAAGTGTTTCCTGAAACATATAAGTGCAAATGTCGGTACAATTTTAATGAATTAATGAAAATGAATAGGATTGTTTAAAGCCATGGTTCTCAAAGTGTCAGGCCCCCTCTAGTTGTTACGCAGGTGAATCAATAAATTAAACTAATTAATGTTAATACATTTTAATTTAATCTTTAAGTAAGTTTTTGTTTTTGCACATTTAAGTATGTTACAGTTAATGTACAGGACAGTTTTGTAACTTTTGTTACATAATTACATTTAAAATTGAATTTTAATTTAAACTTTTTATTTTCATTTACCTGTACGTTAGCACAATGTAGTGTTAATGTTCAAAATGTATTTCCGATGGTAAAGTGTCTGACAACAATTAATATTCTTGTTAGAATAAAACTGCCTAATTCTTTAACTGTAGAGCTGTGGCTGAATAGTTAGGTCTATTACGCTGCTGAAATTTAATGTTGGTCATTATGGTGGAACTTAATATTTAATAACAAATATTTTCTGAAGTGATACTTGGTTTTAAAAAGTTCGAGAACCAATGGTTTAAAGAAATGGTATAATATGAAATCCTGCTTTTTAAGAACTTTTCAGTAAACCATTTCTTCTTTCTCCTTGTAGAGTCATCAAGGATCCAGCTTGTTCTTGAAACATTGGTAAGAAATTGTTAATCTGCTACATTGCACTGTCACTTCTGGTAGAGATTCATTGATCTTATGTGATAGGTTTTAATTGTGCTTAGTTTAATAAAAATGTACTGAATTTGATTTTACTTATTTTACTACACTGTAATGCTAGTGTTCTGATTAAAACAGTGTAACTTGGGGCTCTGAAAACACTGCTTGTGACTAGTTTGTTAAAATTGTACATTTTCATCTGAATACATTAAATAAGTGTTTAATGAATAGTGTTGTCCACTTTGTTTCCAACCTCACTGTTGCTGAACTGTAAAGTGAAAATATTGTGTGATTTATTTTGTATTCAGTTTTCAGTTAAATATATTTCACAATATCAAAGTTATTGTGAAACATTGTGAACATACCTAAACTCACTGGTTAAATCTTATGTGCCCTCCAGAAGTTTGCGCTCTGCAAGTGAATGACGCCTTGTGGTGCCATCCCAAACAGGTTCAAAATCACTCTCACGGACCTTTTCATGGACTGTGCCGAGCTGGTGGAATGACCTCCCAATCTCAATCCGAACAGCTTTGAGTCTTTACTAATTTTCAAGGAACATCTAAAGACCCATCTTTTTCGCCAGCACTTAACTAGTTTTCATAACTAACTTTCTTAACTTGTTTTCTTGTCTTTCATATAAAAAAAAAAAAAAAAAAAAATGGCTATGTGTTCTGTACTAGACTAACTGAGACTTGTCATGGCACTTGTATACTGTTGTTGTTCTCTTGTTGAACTGACTGCTTCTATTGTTCTCATTTGTAAGTCGCTTTGGATAAAATCGACTGTTAAATGATTAAATGTAAATGTTTATACAGGACGGTACAGAAAGTGCACAAGTGGGAGAGAGTGGAGGGGACGGCGTCAGAAAGGACCTAGCGCTGGGACACTTTCAAGGATCACCCGAAGCACAACCACACTGTATGCACGAGGCTGCTGGTTCTAACATTTTAGAGTCCCCTTCGGTAGAAATCTGTGTCGGAAGACACAGTCCGGGTGGGGTTCCTGTTAGAAATCAACTGGTTGAAGGTTACCTTCTCGAACTGTGCAACACATTTTCACTGCACAAATGTACACATCTCTTGTAATGAGACACATTACTAAAACATGCTTTTGACAGAAACTGTAGTTTTCCACCAAAATAAAAGATCCACTGGTTTCAGTCCTAAAGGTACAAGGGTTTGTCTTGCAAGTGCTGCAAAAAATATGCATTTATATGCAAAAACATTTTACAAAAACCCTTAAATATTGATGTATTTGGATTGTTCTACTACATGTTTTTAACAATACATCCATGCATACTCTGCATAATAAAGTTTGGGATTATTTTCATCTGTTTTATACAGTATGTTTTCAAAATAAAACTGCTGTTTTACAATTTTGAGCATGTGGTAGTTTTTTGAAGTTGATTGTAAAGCCATTGCTGCCAGTCATTTGATTTTTAGCCTTCCATGTACCGTGTTGATCGATCTAAATGCCAACTAGGATCTAATTGAACATACAATTGTGTCTTTATACATGGTGCAAGGTACGACGGTGAAACAACGTTGTGTTATCAACGTTGATTAACTTTTCAAAATAAACAGCGCATTCAGCTTTCATCCAAGGTCTGCAGAACGACCCTAATTCACCCGTGATGAAGGTAAGACGGTGAAACAGCGTCATGATTTCAACGTTGATCCAATTTGTAAAATCGAAAGTTAACTCAACGTTAATTCAAAGTCGGGATTTCAGCGGTGAATCCACGTCGCGATTTCAACAGTGAATCCACGCTGGGATTTCAACGGTGAATCCACGGCTGAATTTCAACATTGATCCAATTTGCAAAATCGAAAGGTAATTCAACGTTGATTCAACCATGGTACCTGACGTTGTTTCAACGTTGAAATGCCAGCTGGGATGCATCTGGAACTTTTCAAATGCAGAGCAAAAGTCGCTCAGCCTGCAGCGAGAGAGAGATTTCCTCAAGACTTTTTCTTCGCTCATTTTCTTTCTCTATTCTCGTCTCTGTTGCCTCCAAATCCTCACTCTCTCTTGGCCCCTCTCCTCCTGACTAACAACTTTATCAAAAGATGTCCGACTTGACAGTTTCTCAGATTTCAGCCAGTTAAGCATATTTATATTATATATATTATGGAATGAATGAAACGAGTTGGCACGCATATAGCCTAGCCTGCAGTACATAAAAGAAGAACAGTGTGTAGAAGACAGCATCTGTCTTCAACGTTTCCATCGAAAACTAATAAATTATAGTTTTTTTTATTTAAAATTAAAGCGATTACAAAGAAAATGTTTACTGTTCATGTTTTTTATTGTATGGAAAAATCACACTTAAAAAAAAAAAACAGACCGCCAATACATTTTTCCTTTCGCGCACCCCCTGGTGGCAGCTCACGTACCCCTGGGGGTGCGCGCACCACACTTTGGGAATCCCTGTTTGATGCAAAAAAACTACTTCCAATCCAAGTCAGACGGTGGGGTGGTATTTTAGTATGCAAATTTAGAAATATAGAAAATGAGAATACAACTCATAACAAGTCATCACTCGCAAACAGATTATTAAGTATTGAAACCAGCTTCAAATATAGAAAATACAATTCCCAAAATTAATATGGTTTTAAAAGCAATCCATATATGATGGATGTTGCCCAATTAAGATTAATACAAATGATTGTAATATTCAAAAGTAATCAAGCTGTTAAAATGTATTTCAAAAATAATAATACAAAGCATATAGGAACTTGTATATCAAAAGTCAAAATAATACAAGTCAAGGTATTAGAATTCAAAATATCTAAATAAAATCAAAGTATTTAAGTAAAATCAAAGTATCTACCAAAGTATCTAAATTAAATCAAAGTATCTAACACAGTATCAAAATTGAATAAACCTGTAAGATGTTCAAAGTATTCAAGTGAGCCCGAAACAAAAGAAAGGTGAAGATGAGAAACGAAGTTCAGCTAGCATAGACTAGACTGAATTCGGTCTGTCAGGGGAGGGGATTGAGTCTCTCTTATAGCCCTCCAAAACAATAAACCTTGTGACTAAACTGAAGCCACGTCTCTGCAGGCACGTCTCAAATAGATATGAAGTATTGGTCATATGTCTCCTATCTATCCAAAAATACCAGATGAGCCTTGCAGTCCAGTTTCACTTCCACATTTTAGAAGGTCAAAACATATAATCATTGATGTTTGGACTTCACTCAGTTAAATGCAGGGTTACAAATACCTCAGGAGATTGGCTGTATTGTCTCCCTTATCAAAACTCAAAGGATTAAAAATAACTCAAGATACAGACATGTGGAACTAAAACTCAGACATACAGAATCACAAATAGCTCTTAAACAACATTGTGGAACTAATATTCAGACATACAGAATCATAAAGCTCAAAATATAAACGTTTTGTGGAACTAGATGGAAATCTGCATCTTTTTGTTCTATTTCTATATTGATGTAGAAGTCTTCTAAAGTCTGCAGCTCAGTTAAGGCCTTCAGAACAGACTGTCCTGTGCTTTTGAGCACGTAGCAAATGTACACGTGACAGAACTCAGAAATCCGGATACATCAGTCCCCCACTCGAGTCTTAACAAAGACTCGCAACCAAATTTTCCCTTAATCAAGGCTTTGTTTGTAAACGATGGATATATCTGGACAGTCTATCCCTCACAGTTTGTAACATCTCTGGCCAAAACCATGTTTGTTGTAACATAGCATTAGTTTTATTAACCCCTTGGTGTGCAGTGCTGTGGTATAGATCAATTAACTCAGTTTGATATCCTCTAGGTGGAACAACCTTTTCATTTAGAGCATAAATTCCTTCTTCATTTAAAATAGCTCCTAACTTTTGACACATTTCACGATCTTCATCTGTGTACAATTTAGGTAAGAGTTTCTGATCCTGCACAATTTGGATGAACAGGGAAAATTGCAGTTACCTCTCCAAGTGATGCACCCTTGGCCGCCTCTCTCGCAGCCTTATCAGCTAGCGAGTTTCCTTTTGCCCACCAATCATTGAAAGTACTGTGACCTGTAACCTTGCAAACCACAACACTGTTAGGTAAAATTGTCTTGCATGCATCAAGAATTTTTTAATAATGGTTTTATTATTAATGGTCAGATAGCCGCAACGTTTCAGAAATCCGGATACATCAGTCCCCCACTCGAGTCTTAACAAAGACTCGCAACCAAATTTTCCCTTAATCAAAATAAAATACAGAATATTCAAAAGAAACAAATACATATGCAGAAAAGAGTAAATAAAACATTTCTGGTAACCACTTAATCGTGTAAGCATAAAGGAGATATAGAAAAAGTGAATAAATCTTTTCAGGTAGACTGTAGATACCTCTTTAACCCCAGCCACGTTAAAGTTGACAGGAATTCTTCACCTGGCGGATTCAGACGAAGAGCACTAAAAGCATCCGACCCCTGATCTCACCTGGACTTTTGCTGGGTCGAGGACTTACTACAGCATACCTTCTTTTCATCTCTAAACTTATCATCATACTTTCTCTTCTTAATGGGTAATTTCTTAAGATATTTGTCCTTATCAGATTGGGGTATCATGTCGCAAATTTCCAAACTTTCGTTGATCTTCAACATCTCATATCTTTCCTTACCCTTCACCTCTAATTCATACATTTCTTCATCACTGCTGGTAGCAATAGGAGTATAAGAATATTTTTGATCAATAATCTTGTGAGACATCTTAATGTAGGGATTTGTAAATCTATATATCAGCTGGTAGATTTTAGCACAAGTTTCTCAGATGACGTAGAGTTAGCGTGCGATGTGATGATGATGCGTCCAGTTCTTGGGATGAAACACTGATGTCCAGCCACGAGCACAGCAACCACTCCCGAATGGTCAATGAGCTGCTCTGTTGTAGAAGTCACACCAAAGGGTCACCCTTAGAACCAGCCGTGTGTGGTAAATGTACGCAGGATAGGTCCGTATCAGCATGCACTCATACCTGTCAAGTTTTAGAGTAGTAGGAACAGAAATATGTGGAAACAAAAAGAACACAGACACAAACACACACAAACACAAACATATAATGCCAAAGCGAAGCGACACACATTACATATAACATTTTGACATACACACACAAACACAACAAGATAAAACAACATTAATTACAATTGTTACATGTAAACATCATGGTTTTCAGTTTCGTTTCATCATTTTATACATAGATAAATATATCAGATCCAGGTGAACTCAGCGTTGGAAACCTGGAGAGAAGTAAACAATTAATCATTAATCATTGTACGTCCTTAGCAGCAATTCGTCTGATAGAGTTTACACCTGTTGGACAAATTCACAGTGAAAACAGAATAATTAACAACCTAAGGAACAGATATAGTGAATTTTGGTTAAATTTGATTCTCTGGAATCCGGCCTAAAGGAACAATCACGGTTACACTCCTGACATAAGTCAGACCCTCAATCACCTCACAGAGGTTGAATACAAACATTGATTACAACCTTAATTACAGAAAGGGTACCCTTAATTCGCACAGAAAATCTATTTTGCATTGAGAAATATTGTTAGTATCAGCAAGCTGCGACAGGGGGCTTCACTTGTGCAAGATGCTTCCATCGAGTCAAGCCTGGCTCGATTTCAATGAGTAGAGAGAAGTTGGAGTAGTCAGCAACACTGAGTAAGGACCTTCATATCTGGAAGACATTGGACCCAAATATTTCTGAATCATTACTTTGTCTCCCACTTGTACAGTATTTTAGCCGTTAAATTAAATGCAGCAGTCTTTAAGTCTCCAGCATATTGGACGCTGAGGGCACTGAATGGGCATCCTTAAATGCGCATATGTGTACCCATAATTAGAGGGTACAAAAATAGAATCTACCTGTCAATGTGTAAAAGGTCCTCGCGGGCAAGGACTGTAGCCAATTGGTATCATACCTCTTCATAATCGTGGCTTTGTTTGTAAACGATGGATATATCTGGACAGTCTATCCCTCACAGTTTGTAACATCTCTGGCCAAAACCATGTTTGTTGTAACATAGCATTAGTTTTATTAACCCCTTGGTGTGCAGTGCTGTGGTGTAGATCAATTAACTCAGTTTGATATCCTCTAGGTGGAACAACCTTTTCATTTAGAGCATAAATTCCTTCTTCATTTAAAATAGCTCCTAACTTTTGACACATTTCACGATCTTCATCTGTGTACAATTTAGGTAAGAGTTTCTGATCCTGCACAATTTGGATGAACAGGGAAAATTGCAGTTACCTCTCCAAGTGATGCACCCTTGGCCGCCTCTCTCGCAGCCTTATCAGCTAGCGAGTTTCCTTTTGCCCACCAATCATTGGAAGTACTGTGACCTGTAACCTTGCAAACCACAACACTGTTAGGTAAAATTGTCTTGCATGCATCAAGAATTTCTTTAATAATGGTTTTATTATTAATGGTCAGATAGCCGCAACGTTTCCAGACAGGGCCATAACTCTGCACTACATGATAACTGTAGGCACTGTCAGTAAAAATGTTCACATAGATGGAGCTATTTACATTTGAAGTTAATTTAAGTGCTAGATTTAAAGCAGCTTGCAAAGCATGCAATTCAGTGATCTGAGCACTTCCTCCCCGTAGCGACCCTTCAGCTAAGACTTTGTCCGTCCTCCCCTCTACCGCCCAACCCGTGTAGCGTGTTTCTCTCTCATAAAAGCTGCTGCTATCCACGAACATGTCCATGTCCTACAGATGGCTCATCTCTGACGAAAAGTCCTCTGTCACAGATAACCACCTCAGCACAGTCATGTGCACTCCCTTCGTTCTCCATCAGGGAGGCAGGGTTCGTCCTGTTATCTGCAACAACAGCAAGCTGAGGACTCATGAGATCAGTTTCCCACTTAGCACGTCGCTGATTTGAGATAGATTTCACCTTTGTTTCAGATAGTAAACGTAAAAAGCGATGTGGGGTATGTAAAATAGTCTGGTTGTAGCCGACGATGTGCTCGGTGACCTTCAGCGCCCACTCTGCACAGTCCAACGCCATCAAGCATGGCATCTGTCCTTTCATAGAAGAAGGAATCACAATTGAATAATATCCAACAGTTCCAAAACTTTTGTCACCTTTATGCTGTCCCAGCACGCAGTTGTAAGAATCCGGGCCTACATGTGTCCAAATGTGGAGCGGTTTTGTCATGTAACGCAGGAGAGGAGGCTTGTTCGGTTTTGAGAGGAGTGAAAGAGTCAGCCATGTCTGCTGTCCTCTCTAGAGGGGAAGCACCCGGAAGGCCTCCTTTAAGAGCCTCTGTTAGAGGTTTAGCCAAATCAGAAAAATAAGGGATGTAAACCCGATTAAAATTAAATAGCCCCATTAGTGATCTTAAACCAGTAACTGTGGTTGGCTTCTTTCATTTTGTAATTGTTATGACCCGATCTGGAAGAGGTCTTTTTCCCTCACGACCAACACTCTGACCTATAAATGTAATAATGGTTAAAACAGCTGTGCTTTCCGTTTGTTTATGAGAAAGCCAGCCTCTTGAAGTGCTCTCAGCAAGAGAGTGAGTACATTCAGATGCTGCACCTTATTTGGAGATGCAAGAAGAATGTCATCACAATATTGAATTATAACAGATGGCGCACGATTCTTTTAAAATGGTTGACTGATTGGCAACAATGGGGGTTGCTTTGGTGGTCACAGCATTCAATGCGGTGTAATTTATATTAAGCCTATAGCTATCATCTGGCTTTTTTACAGGCCACAGGTGAATCACATTGAGAGGCACATCTTACCACAATCCCTGCTTTCACGAGCTGGCTCACAATTGCCTGTGCCGCTCTCTCTGCTTCTCTCCGAAGAGGATACTGAAATACTGGAGGAGGTACAGGACCTGAAACATTCAGAGGTTCAATTCTGCAAAGACCAACATCAAGTTTAGAAGTTGACCACAAATCTGGAAATTTTTCAGAAAAGTATTGTATCATTGGAGAGTCAGTAGACTCTGTCTCATTTGCTGTAACAGCTCCAATGTTAAATTTAGGAGTTCCATTTTTGCTGACAACTGGTATGGGAACTGGCAAAAATTTACTAACTGTATGATTCTTAGTTAATAAAATATCTGCTTCCAATTTCTCCAATATATCCATTCCCAATACAGTGCCAACTTGACTTTCACCAACCCAGAATTGCACCCAAAAGGGTTTCCTAATTGGATAAATTATTAAGGGAATTAATTGAGACTGTGTGAAAAGACTGCCATCAGATAATCCTCGAAGAGTCATGGGTTTATTTGTAAAATGTAAATTAGAGTAGCTAAATAAATATGTAGCTATCCTGATCTCAAGTGCTTTGGTCAGTCTATCAGCCTGTGGCATCAGCAGCTTAAGCTGTGCCTGCATGTCGATTTCCTTTTCTCTGCATCACCTCTATTTTGAGAGCGAGGCCGAAGGGGGGGGGGGGGGACTTGCTGGCCATTGCTATTGCTGAAAATAGGAACCTTTTAAACATTTTAAAACTTAAAACAATGAGAATCCAAATCAACAGCTTCTTTTGTAGCAATAAACTCTTTCAAAGCTTGTGTGAAACGCTCAGTATATTTCACAAAGGGCTCTTTAGGGCCCTGTCTGATCAATTTTACATTAGTAAAAGTTTGGATTCCTGATCCAATCACATGCTGTACTTCAATACGCAGTTCATTAAATTGCGTAGCAAAATCATTTGCGGTTGTAATTAGTACAGTTAGATTTCATAATTGGCAGCGTGTTCACAATACTAGTTAAATCACGCACACCCATAGTTCGATAGACCCCCACTTGGCCACCTCATTATAGCATGGTAATCTTGAAAATAATTTCACATATTTGCCCCAATCAGCCTCAGCTTCTTTCAAACTGCCCCGGAGAAATAGCAAACTATTTTCCACCATTCTCAGAAATATCTGTTACATTTCTGCCAGTTATAAATGTCATCAATCTTAGGAGTTTTGCCTAGGTCAGCTCTCGGCTCCTTCGTTACAAGATTTAATAAATCCCACATATCTTGTAGCATCTCTATCTGCTTGCGCTAAATTATAAACCTGTACAATTCTACCATTTCTGTCTGTCAAAAGCCCTTTAGCTTTCCTTATCCATAAACAACATAAAACACGTGCATATTTCTTTTGTTCTTTGTGATCAGTAATTTCCTTCGACCTGTTAACTGTCACCCCGTCCCGAATATGGGATGCCTACGTTGACTATACTATATTACAATCAAATCTAATCTAATCTTGAAAAACTATATATCATTTGAAAGGTCTAAGATTCCCAAATATATATTTTACCAATATTTTATTGTTAAAAATTATGCAGGAAAAGTACTAAATTAATTTATGACAAGAGTGCACCCTCAGAAATCTACATTACAAAAGAAGATTCCTCGTTGCCTTTTTCTCTATCACATTTTAGAAATCATCAAAAGTTATATATCACTTGAAAACATAAAATCTCAAAAATCATCCTTTAAAATCCATTTTAAAATCAGACATTGCATTACCATGTAAATGGCATATCAAAATCCTGTTACAAAATATTTTCAGTCATGAATTATAAAAATTTGGGTTTGTATCATGCACATTCAAGTCTATCTTCAAAAAGTGAGTGACAGTTAAGGGGTCATCACCTATTCACTCTGTCTGCGTGGACCCGAAATCTCTCTAAACCCATCTTTAACCATTTTCTGTCTTATTTCTTCTACATTACCCACGCCCAAAGCAGCTACTTGGACAGTGAGAGCTTCATTTGGAGTTTCTTTTATTTGAACAGGTGCCATTATCTCATGTGCTGACAATTCCAACAAGGAAAAGGCTTATTCAATTCAGATACACTTAATTAAAATTAATTCTTTATTTATCTTTACTTATTTTTACTTAATTCACCGCCTGACAATTTACTAATTTAAATTTAGTCGCAAGTGGGTTTCTGCTAGTGTCGAGAGCTGCCGAGACTAATCCCAGAGAATATATCAAAACAAGAGAACGGCATTCAGATCCGACCAGCACGCTGCAAGTAAACCCTTACAGCGCGTGTCTCAAAATACTTTTGCCGTCGGTTTAACCCAAAAGTGCTCGCAATACACCCCCGGTAACCCCGCAGGATGTAAAGCGCAGATATTTATCCACATTACCAGTACCCCTCAATAGTGAACAACAAATTTAATGCCGCGGATCGCCGTCTCATCCCCCAGCGCGCGCTGATTTTTCACAGCCGGATGGATGTACTATTACTTCCTCTACAGTCAGAAATCTGGGTGTTATATTAGACAAGTAACTTGTCTTTTCAAAATCATATTTCCCATTTTACAAAAACAGCATTCTTCCATCTTAGAAACATTGTCAAGCTCCAAAACATGTTACCTGTTTCTGATGCAGAAACGTTAGTTCATGCATTTATGACTTCTATACTGGAATATTGTAATGCACTAATAGGTATTAACACTTACCTACAAGGCCCTTAATGGGGAAAGTCGTGGCCTAATAGTTATAGAGTTTGACTCCAAACCATAAAGTTGTGGGGTCGTGTCTCGGGCCGGCAATACCATGACTGAGGTGCCCTTGAGCAAGGCACTGAACCCCCAACTGCTCCCTGGGCGCTGCAGCATAAATGGCTGCTCATGGTGTGTGTGTGTTCACTGCTGTGTGTGTGCACTTTGGCTGGGTTAATTGCAGAGCAATAATTCTGAGTATGGCTCACTATACTTGGCTGTATCTCATGTCACTTTAACTAAAGGAGGTAGAGCCTTTTCACATTTGGCTCCCAAACTCTGGAATAGCCTTCCTGATAATGTTCAAGTTCAGTCACGGTCTCTGTTTAAATCTGGAATAAAGACACATCTCTTTGGCCAAGCATTCAAAAAATGCATCTCATAATCTTGCAGTTATATCTGATCAAATGAACATTATTATTCCTCAGCTTGGGTTGAACAAGCCATTTCTGTTTGGTTGGAACAGCAGCTATGCTAATTGCATCTCTAGTTGTTTCTCTGTTTCTGCCACAGGATTTACATCTCATTGTAACTAGGAATTAAACAATGATCAGCATGGTTTTAGCCCTTACAAAGACTTGAGATGACAGAACACCTGAGAAGAGTGTCACGTACGGTGTTACAAAAAACACAGGAGAGGGAACCAATTGCAGGTAAGGTGTTTATTTAGGGATAATCCAAAGAGAATAAACAGTCCAGGCAGGGGTCGATATCCAAAATAACATAAACAAAACACGAAGACAAGGTAAGGCAAGGCAAGAAGCGACGGACATGAATAACGATTAACATTAAACAAGTACTCCGTAACACAGACTCAGACAGACCGGGTATAAATACATAGAAGGATAATGAGGGAACAGGAGACAGGTGGGGAACAATCAATTACTCAACAAGGAGGAAGGTGACCAAATAAGGGAACAGGAAGTGATAAGGTGACAGACACCGTGAGAAAGGAGGACATCTAGTGGAACCCCAGAGAACACAACCCAGACACTGTGACAATACCCCCCCTCTACGGAGCGGCTCCCAGACGCTCCACGACAAGACACGACACAGACCAGGAGGGAGGCGGACAGGTGGAGGCTCAGGGGGAGGGACGGAGGGCCAGACTCACTGAAGGGAACAGACAGAAACATAACAGAAACCAAGAAAAACAAAACAGAAGTCCATGAAGGACATCTTGTGGCACCCCCAGGGCGGAGCAGAAGACCACCACAGCCGTGTGGTCAGGGCGGAAGCCCCCCAGGGCGGAGCAGAAGACCACCACAACCGTGTGGTCAGGGCGAAAGCCCCCCAGGGCGGAGCAGAAGACCACCACAGCCATGCGGTCAGGACCAGAGCCCCCCAAGGCGGAGCAGACCTCCGTGCGGCTGGACCAACGGGACGACGAAACTCTGGTAATCCCCTGGTGTCCTTACTGGACTCCAGAAGATTGGTGCTGGCCTGACACTGCTCATGAAGATCATTGGTGACTTGCATTTGCTCATGAAGATCAATGGTGACTTTCCTTTGTTCATGAAGATCAGAAGTGACTTGCCTTTGTTCATGAAGATCACCGGTGACTTGCCTTTGTTCATGAAGATCACCGGTGACTTGCCTCAGTCCTTGAAGATCACCGGTGACTTGACTCAGTCCTTGAAGATCACCGGTGACTTGACTCAGTCCTTGAAGATCACCGGTGACTTGACTCAGTCCTTGAAGATCACCGGTGACTTGACTCAGTCCTTGAAGATCACCAGTGACTTGACTCAGTCCTTGAAGATCACCGGTGACTTGACTTGACTCTGAAAGGTCAACGGTGACCAGCCTAGTCTCTGGAAAGTCCATGGTACCTAGCCTTGACTCTGGAGGATCAGCGGTGACTAGCCCTGACTCTGGAGGATCAGCGGTGACTAGCCCTGACTCTGGAGGAACAGCGGTGACTAGCCCTGACTCTGGCGAGTTCACTGGCACCTGACTCGACTCTGGAGAGTTCACTGACACCTGACTCGACTCTGGAGAGTTCACTGGCACCTGACTCGACTCTGGAGAGTTCACTGGCACCTGACTCGACTCTGGAGAGAACCTGACTCGACTCTGGAGGGTCAACTGGAACCTGACTCGACTCTGGAGGGTCAACTGGAACCTGACTCGACTCTGGAGGGTCAACTGGCACCTGACTCGACTCTGGAGGGTCAACTGGCACCTGACTCGACTCTGGAGGGTCAACTGGCACCTGACTCGACTCTGGAGGGTCAACTGGCACCTGACTCGACTCCGGAGGGTCAGCTGTGACTCTCATCCTGTGCAGCGGCGCTGGGCAAGCAGCCATCTTGGGCCATGACTCTGGACAGGCGGCCATCTTGTACTGTGGTGCTGGGCTGGTGGTCATCTTGGGTTGTGGCGCTGGACTGGCGGCCATCTTGTACTATGGCGCTGGACCGGTGGCCAATTTGGGCATTGGCGCTGGTTTAGCGGCTATCTTGTGCTGTGGCGCTGGACTGACGGCCATCTTGTGCTGTGGCGCTAGGCTGATGGCCATCCTGGGCTGTGGCGCTGAACCGGTGGCCAATTTGGGCATTGGTGCTTGGCTGGCGGCCATCTTGTACTATGTCGCTGGACCGGTGGCCAATTTGGGCATTGGCGCTGGTTTAGCGGCTATCTTGTGCTGTGGCGCTGGACTGACGGCCATCTTGTGCTGTGGCGCTAGGCTGATGGCCATCCTGGGCTGTGGCGCTGAACCGGTGGCCAATTTGGGCATTGGTGCTTGGCTGGCGGCCATCTTGGGCTGTGGCGCTTGGCTGGTAGCCATCCTGGGCAGTGGTGCTGGACTGGTGGCCATCTTGGGTTGTGGCGCTTGGCTGGTTGCCATCCTGGGCAGTGGTGCTGGACTGGCGACCACCCCGCCGGAAGAGACAGGAGTGGCTGGGTCATCCCACCTAAGCCGATGCTGCAGGTAGCGCACGAAATCCCAGAATTCCTGGGTCTCTAACTGCGCCATCTCCTCCTGAGACACTGGATCATCCAGCCCGCCATTGAAATAGTCTTTTAGGGCCACATCGTTGTAGCCCATGCCCTCGGCCAGGGACCAGAACACCTGAGCCAAGGCACCCACTTCATTTCCCTCTTGGCGGAGGGCGGTCAACCTAAGATACTTGGCTCGCCGCTCCGCCATCTTGGCTGGGGAACGGAAAAACGACATACCGCTGGTTCCTAGAATGACGGAGTCCTTCTGTCACGTACGGTGTTACAAAAAACACAGGAGAGGGAACCAATAGCAGGTAAGGTGTTTATTTAGGGATAATCCAAAGAGAATAAACAGTCCAGGCAGGGGTCGATATCCAACAAAACATAAACAAAACACGAAGACAAGGTAAGGCAAGGCAAGAAGCGACGGACATGAATAACGATTAACATTAAACAAGGACTCTGTAACACAGACTCGGACAGACCGGGTATAAATACACAGAAGGATAATGAGGGAACAGGAGACAGGTGGGGAACAATTAATTAATCAACAAGGAGGAAGGTGACCAAATAAGGGAACAGGAAGTGATAAGGTGACAGACACCGTGAGAAAGGAGGACATCTAGTGGAACCCCAGAGAACACAACCCAGACACTGTGACAAAGAGATGATACAAACCCCTCAGAGAACCTTAAATGATGCCAACCCTGAAAAAAGTTTGATTGCAACATAATCATTGTCATTGCAACATAATCATTGTTTGATTGCAACATAATCATTGTTGCATAATCACTATGATTATGCAACATAATCATAGTCGCCATCTTTCTCTTCAAGATGGCGCCGCCGAGTCCGGTCGCCGTCCAGGTCGCTCCGCTTAGATTATGTTTTTATTTACTTTTTTACCTACTTTTGCTTTCTCTTTTTACACACATTACCTCTGCACTGATCATATACGACATAGAAACACTTTTGGACATTGGACACCGCTTAACTGACCTGTTTCAGGACACTTTATCCTCCAACCCATCGTGGCCATCTGAGATTCTCCGGAACACCGAGACAAACAATGGCCACCTGAATAACCACCCGAGGCGACGGATCAAGAAACACCGCGGGAAACGTGCTGGGATTCGCAACAGACTGAGGAAAAGAGCACACAGCCCTCCTTTACCGAGCATTCTGCTCGCCAATGTCCAGTCTCTGGAGAATAAGATGGATGATCTCAGAGCCAGGATAAGTTTCCAACGGGACATTAGGGACTGTAACATCCTTTGCTTGTCTGAAACGTGGCTCACGCCCTTGGTCCCGGACGCTGCTGTAACGCCGTCTGAAAACTACTCTGTTTTACGGATGGACAGGACAGCCGAGGCCGGCAAATCCAAAGGCGGAGGAGTGTGTTTCATGATTAACAAGAAATGGTGTGATCCCAGGAATATCTCCTTACTGTCGCGCTCCTGCTCGCCTCATCTGGAACATTTAACCATTATTTGCCGCCCATTCTATCTGCCCCGGGAGTTTTCATCGATCATCATAACTGCTGTTTACATCCCATCACAAGCAGACACCGGCTTGGCTTTGTCTGAGCTTCACGACGCGCTCAGCGGCTACATCAACAAACATCCTGACGCTGCTATTATCATCGCTGGGGACTTTAACAAAGCCAAACTCAGGCAAGTTATGCCTAATTTTTATCAACATGTATCCTGTCCAACCAGAGGACCAAATACACTGGATCATTGCTACACTCAGTTTATGAATGCCAACAAAGCTCGCTCACTACCGGCTTTCGGCAAATCGGACCATGCCGCCATTTTCCTCACACCGGAATATAAACAACGGGTCGTTCAAGATCCCCCGGTGCAGAGGGTGGTGACGCGATGGTCCGCCCAATCAGAAGCAACGTTACAGGCGGCTCTTGATGACGTAGACTGGGACATGTTTCGCGCAAGTTCATCTGACGTCAGCAAGTTCACGGATGTAACGTTAAGCTTTGTAAACACGCTAGCCGAACAAGCCACGGATACAATAACTACAAGGTCATTCTCAAATCAGAAACCGTGGGTGGACAGATCAATCCGTGCAGCAGTAAACAAACGAACTGCTGCTTACAACGCCGGTCTTCTGTCAGGAAACATGAGCGAGTACAAAGCATCGTGCTATGCTCTCCGGCGCGCAGTATGAGCCGCCAAACACAGATACAGGGAACGCATAGAGTCACATTTCCAGCTAAATGACTCCCGACGCATGTGGCAAGGACTAAGGACCTTCTGTGACTTTGGAAATAAATCCTCTGCAGAGGTGAGAGCAGATCCGTCGCTGGCTGATGAGCTAAACACTTTCTACGGCCGCTTTGAAAACAATTTAAGCAGTGCGAGTCTGCCGATCAGCGCGTCAGGAAGCAGCAGTCAGATCAGCGATCATCATGCGATCACCGTGTCGGAGGACGAGGTTCGGAGGGCACTAAAGCGAGTGAATGTAAGGAAAGCAGCCGGACCTGATGGGATTTCTGGCCGTGTTCTGCGGTCCTGCGCTGATCAGCTCGCTGGGGTCTCTTGCTACATCGGTCGTTCCCACCTCATTCAAAAAATCGGTCATCATCCCTGTGCCTAAAAACAATAAACCCTCTTGTCTGAATGACTATCGTCCAGTTGCCCTCACATCAATAGTCATGAATGTCTTTGAGGGACTGGTTAAAAACGTCATCTGCTCCTCCATACCGGATACTTTGGACCCTCTTCAGTTTGCCTATCGCCCTAACAGATCCACTGATGATGCCATCTCTCACATCCTGCACTCTTCTCTCACACACATTGACAGCAATAACAGGAACTACGTAAGGCTGCTATTTATTGACTATAGCTCAGCTTTTAATACTATAGTCCCCTTAAAGCTAGCTTCTAAACTCATAGACCTCGGCCTGAATTCTTCACTCTGCAACTGGATTCTTGATTTCCTCACCGGCAGACCTCAAGTGGTGAAAGTAGGCCAGTACACCTCCAGCTCCATCACCCTGAACATAGGAGCCCCTCAGGGCTGTGTCCTGAGTCCCCTGCTCTACTCTCTCTACACACATGACTGCGTGTCTTCGCACAGCTCCACATCCATTATCAAATTTGCTGATGATACTGTGGTTCTGGGCCTCATTCACAACAATAATGAGACTGCATACTTGGATGAGGTAGAGAAATTAACATCATGGTGCCAGGACAACTGTCTCTTTCTGAATGTGAGCAAAACTAAAGAGCTGATTGTGGACTTCAGGAAGAAACAGCAGCAGCCCTATAACTCGTCTTATGATCAGCGGGACCCCTGTGGAGAGGGTGAGCAGCTTCAAGTACCTTGGTGTAAACATCTCCGAGGACCTGACTTGGACTACTCACATTCAAACTCAGGTTAATAAAGCCAGGAAAAGACTGTACCATCTGCGACAGCTGAGGAAATTCAGGGTCTCACCAGCAATCCTGAAAACTTTCTATTCTGGGGCTATAGAAAGTGTATTGACTCAGTGCATCTCAGTGTGGTATGGGAACAGCTCCAGTCATGACTGCAAAGCACTGCAGAGAGTTGTGCGCTTAGCTGAGTGCATCTCAGGGTCTGCTCTCCCCTCTCTACAGGACATCTACCTCAAACGCTGCAGAAGTAGAGCTACTAAAATCATCAAGGACTCCATCCACCCTAGTAACCATATTTTCACTTTGCTGCCATCTGGTAAGCGCTACCGTTGCCTGATGGCAAAAACCGAGAGACTCAGGAGGAGTTTCTTCCCCCAGGCCATCAGGCTCCTAAACTCTTAACCAGCCCCTTAACATCCTCATGCCTCCACTTAATGTTCACTTTATCTTTTCCATTTTATTCACTACCTCACATAGACACACTGACAGTGTCACCATGTTTGCACATTTGATTCTTGTACATTCCTGTGTATCTTATATTCAAGACCACAGTAAAATGCATATAAGCACATTGTACATCCCTGTACATCTTAATATTTAAGACTTCAGTTTACATTCACGCACATTATTTTGCGTTCTATTTAATTCTACAATATACATCTTTTTTATATTTTATTCTTATATTTTTATTGTTTACTTTTATTTCATTCTTACATGGCTATATTTATGTATATTTCCATCTGTGTTGTTTTCTTTAATAATTGCACTGTCCATGGAGCGGACCTGACTCACATTTCACTGCTGGTTATGTATGCTATATATAATTTGGTATGTGACAAATAAAACTCTTGAAATCTTGAAATCTCATTGCTGTTAATAGTGTGCATTATTTCATTAACTGAATTTTACCACACACTTCTGCCATGTGTACATCAATATGACATAGTCACCACTGACAAGCTACTACTAAAAATATATTGTAGAAAATAAATTTTCTGTAAAGTTGCTCTGCAACAATTTGTATTGTGAAAAGTGCTATAAAAATAAACTTGAATTGTAATGAATTTATTATCTGAAGATAACTTGAAAAATACACATTAACCATATATTATATATTATATATCACAATTGGTTTGTTTATTGTCTTCATGTTACATCAGTAAAAACGTTCTGCTTTTTTATTCAGCTCAGCTATAGTGATAGCTGGATGCTTTTTTCCATATTAGGGATTTCTTGCACATCATAGAGACAGAGCGCATTTAGGCCATGCCCACTCTGTGCTTGGGGGAAATTTGACACTCTCTACTGACTTTATATTGGAGGAAGCTGCCTCCTTGTCATTTCCGAATTATAACAACAAAACAGAACAAACCAATTAAACAAGCTAAGAAATCTAGAACTACATTTTAATAAGCTGTCAGTAGTACTTATGATGCTGCTTCTGTAATGATGATTTATGACTTTGACCTTTGACCTTTTGACAGGTTGAACTTCTGGTGACCTTATGATGGATGGGTTGAACTTCCGGAATGAGTTCATGGGTTAACCTATGACCCTTTCCCACGCATCGATCATGCAGTTTTGACAGAGAGTTATAGCCTATTGACCTAGTTAGTTCTAAATCATGGTTTTTGACAGGTAGTTTAAACGGTATAGGAAACACTCCCCACGCATCGATCATGTGGTTTTGACAGAAAGTTTTTTCCCTATTGACCTAGTTAGTTCTAAATCATGGTTTTAGGAAACCCTCCCCTACGCTGTTTGAACTTTGTGTCAGTTAGGTTGTTTGAAGTTTGTGCCAGTTATATGGTTATGTGTGTGTGTTTGTCTCCCACTCCCCATTACATTCATGAGGAGTATATAAATGGGATCGGTGTGTTCTACATTTATATATGTGACATTCAGTATAATTTATATAATATTTGTTTAATATACATCATCTTAAACAATTAAAGGTTGAAAACACATTTTAGTTAATTCACATTTATATATAAAACATTCTATAATGTATATAATATTTATATAATTTATATAATATAATTAATTATCATGCTAAAGTTAGAAAACACATTTTAGTTATTTCACATTCATATATAAAACATTATATAATTTATATAGTCTAAAAACAACTAAAGGTTGAAAACACATTTTAGTTATTTCACATTCATATATAAAACATTATATAATTTATATAGTGTAAAAACAACTAAAGGTTGAAAACACATTTTAGTTATTTCACATTCATATATAAAACATTCTATAATTTATATAAAACATCCTATAATTTATATAATATAATAATTATCATGCTAAAGTTGAAAACATTTCAGTTATTTCACATTTATATATAAAACAGCCTATAATTTATATAATATAATAATTATCATGCTAAAGTTGAAAACATTTTAGTTATTTCATATATGTGACATTCAGTTATTTCACATTTATATATGTATAAAACATTATATATAATTTATATAATCTAAAGCAATTAAAGGTTTAAAAACATTCTATAATTTATATAATATAATTATCATGCTAAAGTTGAAAAACATGCCGTTCTTTATATAATATATATAATATACATCATCTAAAAGCAATTTAACTAAGGTTGAAAAACATTCTGTTCTTTGAAAAAAAAAGGTTATAAATGAAACTGTATAAAAATATACTGAAACCGACTGTTTCAGATAAAGCAAGATCCTAGAGTTTTTAGAGAGCTGAAGGAACTGTTTTCACATCAGCTTTGATCCTGACCCACAGTGCTCCCAGCGTCTGCGTCTGCACGCTACAGTACACTCTCGTCCGAATTTACTAACCAATCATAATATCTTCAAAGACATTGTTAATTAAAACCAAACGTATCTCACGCGGGAGTACCATGTTTTTGACAGTTCTCTGACGGTTAACCTATGAATTACTGTTGGTGCGCGGCTAGCATCTCTTGTACCCCCCCCCCCCCCCCTCTCTCTCCCTCTCCCTCTCATTCTTTCATTCACTCCAAGTCTTATATTCTTCTTTTAATTAATATAAACACATTATACATTTGCAAACAATATAAAACAAAACATTTACATTAGTTTTAGTCATCAATAAAAATATAAATTTTACCAGGATCGGGGAAAAAATATATAATTGAACAGAATGAAGAATATGGTCTAATTTTTTACAGTCTATGTTACGGTGTCTTTAAACCATATTACATTTCATTCCTGTAATAAAACATGCATCTGTATTTTATATGCTGCTTTATCTCATCTGCTGGTAGAGATATTGTAACACTATATTCATAAAGTAGATATTTTAAACACTATATTCATAAAGTATGTGTTATTTGACTTAATATCAACGCATCTAATGTCCCAACCACCGCAACAGTGTTGTATGAAAAAATACTTTTATTTTTGAAAATATGAGGATATCCTGTTGAAAATACTTTTATTTTCAAAATATGAGGATATCCTGTTGACACGTGCTTAGCTTTAGCTTGACAAATTCAGTTTGCTATGTATATGATTTCAGAAAAAACAATTCTGGTCCATTAAATTGACGTTTTGCCACCGCGTTATCCGTTTGTCATCTATGAACATGACATTCGCGTGGGTGTAAGCGCTCCCGGTTAGGAATGCACGGTTCTACCGGTCTTAGTGAAACGGCTTCCTCTGGTGGAATTCATACGCACGGCATATTAATGATTATTGTATTAGCCCTAAACACTGTATTCTGATAAATCATATAAACAAGCGGACATACGCATGAACATATCAAGTTAAAAAGAGACTGTTTTAAAGAATATGAAAAAAATAAATAAAATATAAAATTATATATGACAACGTGTTACTAAACCAGAACACACGTTTTAAACAAGTATTCATCATGTTTATAAAACACATCGCAGTAACAGACATGTTACTAAACCAAACCAAATCATTTATCATACATTTTTAATCATGTATTCAACATATACTTATACAACATATACAAACACATTTTAAACATATTTTAAACAAAAACTAATCATACACGCCGCCTTCTCAAAAGTAGACATGTACAATCATGCTGCTCACATATTTATGGATATTCAGACTTTTAGCCATTATTACGTTTTAGGATAATGAAAAACACCAACGTCTGGGGGCTGCCAAAATATCTCCAGTCCCCCAAAACCCACTCAGACTCCAGGGGTTAAAGAATATGGAAATAAATAATTATATAACGACATCATCATCCTAAAGCAATTCATTAAACAAAAAAATAGTATAACTTAAAAAAAAAAAGATAACTTATTTTAAATGTGATAGCATAGTATATAAAATAAACATTTCTGATGATACATATAAAAAAATATCCCTTACAATTTTTTATATCTGTGAGAGATGTCCAAACATGAATGAAATATCCCCAAAATAAAATAATACGACTTAAAAAATAAAGTAAAATGTTTAAATCATAAACAGAATCTCACAGGTCCTAGTCCGTGTATTCTCCTGTATGTGAGACCTGAAGGGGTGCTTCACACACCCCGCGCGCGGCGAGGGTGGAGTTCCAGACCGTATGATCTAAGCCAGAGGGGTACATTATTTCAAAGCTAACATTAATGTAATGTTTGAATAATCAATACCCTCACTACATCTGATGTAATTCATCTGTTTAAATGTTTCTTAATTCAACAAAATGATGATATATATTACCTAAAATATTTATATTTTTATATAATATTATATAATAAATAATTATTTATATCATATCATATATATAATTATATTATATTAGATGCATTATGCATTAATCACTTTAGATTCTTTAAAGTTCTTCAAAGTTTCTAATACCATCTTTCTCTCTTCCTCTCCCTCTCTTTCACACACACACACACACACACACACACACACACAGACAATGAAACATGATGCCAAAAAATATTGATTTTGCTTTAAATGTATGCTACATTTGTTTGTCACAGCATAGACTGTGAAGTTTAGATGAAGTTGATTTATCTTTTAGAAGAATTCTTTCAGAGAAAGACCCTCGATTGTATTCAGCCATTAAAGATGGTTCAGGACAGTTGGCTTTGTGGACCCATGCATCCTAGAGATGTAATTTATGCGCGTTGCTATCGTCGTAAACCTTACACACATCTAAGGTACTGTCAGACACAGAGCAGGAAAGACTTTTTTTTTTTTTTTTTTTTTTTTTTTTGCAGGGCCTCTTTTTATCCATTCCAAAATACCTCCATTTAAAAGTGAAAATAAAATATTAAAATAACCGTCTGTACATGTAACGGCTGTAGTTCTATTTTATATTTTTTATATTAAAAGTATACTTACTATCCTTGCTATCTTTACTTATATTCTTTATTTAAAACAATATATTTAACCGGCAGTATTCCCCCAACGTGTGTTTTCCATCAGTTGTTTGGCCTTCAGCCTTTTACGTAGTGCTTTTCGTTTACTGTAAGATCGCTTTACACGGGTGTAATGAAAGTTAACATTTCTTAAAGTTTATAGTTGTATTTTACTGTATCCGCATCCTTCTATCCTGTGGATTGTAAGTGTACTGTAAAATAATTACACCTACAATTTTAAACGTGTTTAAACACATTGTGTGTCACTAAAGCAAGGCACACCATCTATAGTCTTATTTTTTAAATAACCTGATGACCGGCATCGTCTCTTCATATAATTTATGCACCCGAGTGCTTTTCTCACACGAGTAGAAAACACTTTCTCTTTGGATGTGTTTGGCAGAAACATAATTTCTACAACATAATTTTTTTTTTATTTTTTATGTACGACTGAACTTTTCTCATTCGACAGAAATGCTATTTTCAAATTATTTACCCGGCCTATAACACTCGGTGTAAATGTTCTTACCTAGAACAGAAAACATACACTTTGACTATTTTCTAGGCATCGTGTAATGTTAAATGGTTTACTAAAAAAATTAAAGCACCGGCAGCTGTGATTTTCAAAATGAAAGACATGTACGAGCTAAGGATGTGTCAACTATTATCATCATTTCCTTTTGACCCGGATAAACCGATAATTAATTTTCTATGCGAGTGACAAAATATACAGTTCTCATACTATTTTTGTAAATAGCCGTGCTAAAACATTTATGACTATTTTGCCGACCAGCCGATCATGTCAAGGGTGTTTCACATCTAAGAATCACAATGTTTTGTAAATGACATTTTTCTTACACCTCGAGATTTAACCGTATCAAGATTTTGGACGACCGTTCGCAATTTGTTTTTCAGGCCGTACGTTTTTAGGCGATCTTTGTGCGGCGTCATCGTAATAGGAATAAATGAAAATTAAGAAATTAAGTTACAGTTTTTCTCTTCGAGATATTTCTTTTAGCGCATTTTTAGCGTCTGTCCAAAAAGTGTGATCGCATGAAGCATCGACGCAAAAATGAAGTCTAGCTGTTTTACACTTAAAACTATTACAGTTTAAACAAATCAAACGGTACACTCTTTTAAGTTTGAGCATGTTAAAGTTTCCACACTCTTGTTGAGATACATTTTATCCATAATCTTTCGTGTATTCGAGCGACCAAATCACTAAGAAAGAGAGTATAGCGAGAAAACTCCCCTTCGGTCATAAGCATTATCATCTGCCGTGTGCTGAGATTTTTCTGCTTTGTCCACTTTTGACGGATTTGCTAGACGGACTATGTCACCTCGTTGTAACATGATTACGTTTAAGATCCATAAGATTGCACTACATTCACCTGAAAAGGTTATAGACATACTCTTTTATACAGGAAATGTGTATCAGAATAACAAATACCTAATAGTGAAATCCTCTCTTCTAAACTATTGTGAAAACTTTTAATGCAACTTTGTAAATAGCTTTTTTTTTCTACTACTGTATACATTATTGTTTTGTTGTCTTTGTACAGTATTTCAATCAATAAACTGGTGTTGATAAGTCGTTCATTTAAGTGAGAGGCAGGATGATTTTGACTGTTTTAGTCATTCATCGTGCTTAAGGTCTGATCTGGAAACCGCACTACAACTGGAACTGTGCTTTGTCACATCTAAATAACCCGTTGTTCTTTAAGAAAACACGAGACGAGCAGTTTTTGACATCTATTAATTCACTTCATTTTTTCACAACCGCAGATGTTTTGTTTAGCATACATATTAGTTTTAGTCAGTTACATAGGCGTCACGCATGAATTTTATAGTTATTTTAAATAATTATGATAGAGTTACAGGTTTAGGTTACTGGGGTGGCTGTAAGTGGTGAAAACTTCAAGCATCGTAGACGATGGTGTTACTCAAACAGCCCATAATGTTATCTTTTAACAAACTATTGTATTGCGCGTTACTAAGACAAAATCTGTAACAGCGTTCATTGATATGTTGAAATGAAAATAAACATACAAAACTTTATAATGACCGTGAGTTCAATATAGCCTAACACCGCATAGACAAATGTTTTTCTAACTCTTTTGCGTATATAGCAACTCCACTGTATATTCTGTATATCATAGCTTTACTTACTCTGCACTTTTATATAAAACACTATATTCTTGCAATTCTGGTTAGATGCTAACTGAATTTCATTAGCTCTGTACTTGTACTCTGCATAATGACCATAAAGTTGAATCTAATCTAAATCTAAACAAGTACAATCGTACGCTTCCGGGACTTTGCTCATTCTTTCTGTTTAAATTATAAAGGTACTTTCACATTCTTATCTTATTTTCACCAACTAAGTGTAATTCCTAGGCCTCGCGGATTGTAATTCCTTTTTTCATACAACACTGTTGCGGTGGTTGGGACATTAGACGCGTTGATATTAAGTCAAATAACACATACTTTATGAATATAGTGTTAAAATATCTACTTTATGAATATAGTGTTAAAATATCTCTGTCAGCAGATGAGATAAAGCAGCATATAAAATACAGATGCATGTTTTATTACAGGAATGAAATGTAATATGGTTTAAAGACACCGTAACATAGACTGTAAAAAATTAGACCATATTCTTCATTCTGTTCAATTATATATTTTTTCCCCGATCCTGGTAAAATTTTTATTTTTATTGATGACTAAAACTAATGTAAATGTTTTGTTTTATATTGTTTGAAAATGTATAATGTGTTTATATTAATTAAAAGAAGAATATAAGACTTGGAGTGAATGAAAGAATGAGAGGGAGAGGGAGAGGGAGAGAGGGGTGGGGGTACAAGAGATGCTAGCCGCGCACCAACAGTAATTCATAGGTTAACCGTCAGAGAACTGTCAAAAACATGGTACTCCCGCGTGAGATACGTTTGGTTTTAATTAACAATGTCTTTGAAGATATTATGATTGGTTAGTAAATTCGGACGAGAGTGTACTGTAGCGTGCAGACGCAGACGCTGGGAGCACTGTGGGTCAGGATCAAAGCTGATGTGAAAACAGTTCCTTCAGCTCTCTAAAAACTCTAGGATCTTGCTTTATCTGAAACAGTCGGTTTCAGTATATTTTTATACAGTTTCATTTATAACCTTTTTTTTTCAAAGAACAGAATGTTTTTCAACCTTAGTTAAATTGCTTTTAGATGATGTATATTATATAAATTATATAAAGAACGGCATGTTTTTCAACTTTAGCATGATAATTATATTATATAAATTATAGAATGTTTTTAAACCTTTAATTGCTTTAGATTATATAAATTATATATAATGTTTTATACATATATAAATGTGAAATAACTGAATGTCACATATATGAAATAACTAAAATGTTTTCAACTTTAGCATGATAATTATTATATAAATTATAGGCTGTTTTATATATCAATGTGAAATAACTGAAATGTTTTCAAGTTTAGCATGATAATTATTATATTATATAAATTATAGAATGTTTTATATATGAATGTGAAATAACTAAAATGTGTTTTCCAACTTTAGCATGATAATTAATTATATTATATAAATAATATAAAATTATATAAATTATAGAATGTTTTATATATAAATGTGAATTAACTAAAATGTGTTTTCAACCTTTAATTGTTTAAGATGATGTATATTAAAAAAATATTATATAAATTATACTGAATGTCACATATATAAATGTAGAACACACCGATCCCATTTATATACTCCTCATGAATGTAATGGGGAGTGGGAGACAAACACACACACATAACCATATAACTGGCACAAACTTCAAACAACCTAACTGACACAAAGTTCAAACAGCGTAGGGGAGGGTTTCCTAAAACCATGATATAGAACTAACTAGGTCAATAGGGTATAACTCTCTGTCAAAACCGCATGATCGATGCGTGGGAAAGGGTCATAGGTTAACCCATGAACTCATTCCGGAAGTTCAACCCATCCATCATAAGGTCACCGGAAGTTCAACCTGTCAAAAGGTCAAAGGTCAAAGTCATAAATCATCATGACAGAAGCAGCATCATAAGTACTACTGCTGTCCTGCCCCTAAAAAATTAGTGATTAAGGACACTAATAGTTTTAGATGTCAGGGTATTTCATACCCTGGGCCATTCAGTTGGATAATTTCTCAAACAAAAGAAAGGGAAGGAAAAGCTAACAGTAACACTAACAGAGAACAATAAAATTTAGTTCCTCTTTAGGAACTCGAGCTGCGTCGAAACACTTTGGGGGAAGGAAAAGCTAACAGTAACACTAACAGAGAACAATAAAATTTAGCTCCTCTTTGGGAACTCGAGCTGTGTCGAAACAGGGCGAATCGAGATCGCCTTTCAGATTGTGTGTTCCTCCCTGCTATCGCCACATTACGAGCAGGGATACACACGGTCTCAGAATGGTCTGCCTGGGACCGTTTTTTTTTTGCCTGATCTCTCACAGTTGCACAAATATCAGTTGCATAAGCACCAGTTACACATGCATATTATGCCTAAATATTATACCGGGCAGGATTAATGAGAATCATGCTTGCGCAGTCGGCTCTCGGAGAAAATAAGGGGGCTGATTGGGCTTCTCCGCATATTTGGCGGATGGGTTGGAAACGATTCTTCCTATCTACACCCTTGTTCCCTAGATCTAGATCTCGTTCTCGAGGCTCGGAAGCCTGAGGTGCGGTTTCTTCCCCCTCTTACTGTGAACTTGCAGCTGCAGTTATTAATCTCCGAGGAGATTAATATTGTTTTGTGTGATCGGAGACTTAAACAAAGCTCTTGGCCAGGGACTTCCCAGCCTAAGCCGGATCTGAGGGCCGTACTTCAGGCCGGTAGGTCCTCGACCTTGAAGTTCTGATGGGTGTCGGTCATAACTGCAGACGGTGGCCCCTACTGGGGTAGAGTGGTGTTTACACGCATTACACGGTGCATGTCTCTCCTCAGTGCCCTCGTGAAGTTCAATTCAATTCAATTTTATTTGTATAGTGCTTTTTACAATACAAATCATTACAAAGCAACTTTACAGAAAATTATGTTTCTACAATATTTAGTAGTAGCTTATAAGTGGTGACTGTCAGTTTATGCACGTATGACAGGACTTTTCAGAAAAATCAATACAAGACGTAGTCAGCCAGACGATGAACATTATTAACAGCAATTATTATATGATGCAGTCACACTTGAAGAAATATTTGTTAGTTCTGGGAAGTCAATCTGCCAACCCTGCCAGCGCTCCAGGGTGCAGCGGCTTCCGGCAAGTGATGCTCTCAGTATCTTCCGCCCACGAGTGTAGTGGAACTGGGAGGCTTGCCAACCCTTTGGGGTTCTCAAAAATAGTTAGATCAAAGCACCGATCTAGCTGCCTCAATAACACCAGAGGTCAGTCTCGAGAGACTGACTCCCTTAGTAGATCATTAAGCAGCGTGAAAACTACTGCCGTATGTATCTCAATGGGTCCTGCACACAGTAAAAATAGGCTATTGCATTCAGTTTGGCACTCCACAGCCAAGATTCAATGGGGTTATCCCGATGTTAGTCAGTCCCGGGCAGGCTCTGGTAATGGAACGAGAAGTAAATACCCTATTAAGGAAGGAGGCCATTGATGTGGTCCCTCCTCAACACAGGGAATCCGGGTTTTACAGACGGTATTTCACAAGTTCCAAAAGAGGATGTGGGGGGGGGGGGGTGGTTGCATCCGATAATAGATCTCTTAGAAGCATACTTCCATGTCTCCGTCCTTCCACAATGCAGGAAGTTTCTGAGGTTGGCTATCGGGGCGAAGCATACCAATATCGAGTAATTCCATTCTGTCTTTTACTCTCACCACGCACATGTACAAAATATGTACCGTATTTTCCAGACTATAAGTCACACTTTTTTTCATAGTTTGGCTGGTCCTGCGTCTTATAGTCAGGTGCGACTTACTTATCAAAATTAATTTGACATGAACCGAGAGAAATAAACCAAGAGAAAACATTACCGTCTACAGCCGCGAGAGTGCTTTTGTAGTCTACACTGAAGACATAGAGCGCCCTCTCGCGGCTAGAGATGGTAATATTTTCTCTTGGTACTTGGCTCTAAATAAATGCGACTTATAGTCCAGTGCGACTTATATATGTTTTTTACCTCTTAATGACATATTTTTTGGACTGAGGCAACATACTCAGGTGCGACTTATAATCCAAAAAAAAATACGGTAGATGCGGCTCTTTTCCACTGCGACTGCAGGGCATCCGCATACTACATTAGATCAATGATTGGTTGATTTTAGCTCAATCAGAGCAGATGGCAGTTCAACATTGAGATGTCATTCTTGCCCACATGGGGGAGGGGGGTTTGAGACTGAATGCCAGAAAAGTGTACTGTCATGAGTGGCCCCCCTGTCCGCGGTCTGTGGAGTGGTCGCCATCTGACATGGCGTATCAATCGTCTAGAGATGCTAGCTGTGTATTGAGCATTAAAATATTTCCTCCCAGACCTGAGAGGTCACCATGTGTTGGTGTTCACGAACAACACAGTGGTGGTCTCTTACATCAACCACCAAGGAGGTCTGCGTTCGTGCCCCTTGTACAAGCTGGCACAACAGATCCTTCTGTGGTCCCAGGACAAACTCCTCTCGCTAAGAGCAGTGTACATTCCTGGGAATCTAAATGTAAGAGCAGACATACTGACAAAAAAGGGGCACAGGCACCGGGGAATGGAAGGTTCACCACGAGGTGCCACATGGGGGAGCGGTGTTTGAGACTGAACGCCAGAAAAGTATACTAAAAAAACATTCCAGAGTGATTAAGATGTTTAAAGAAAAATGTATTTAACTTTAAAACGTAAAATGGTCTTTTCTGTTTTTGGTTCTTTTTCAATACATAAAACATCCGTTTCAGATTTACACGTATTAGCAAGGATGTGGTCTAATAAAGTGAAAGTGAAAGTGAAAGTGACGTGACATAAAAGCCATGCACCATGTGCCCCTTTTATACTTTTAGCACCTGCCCCCCTAAAGGTCTCTGCACTGCCCTGCTATATATAATCATATATGAACCGCTGCTTTATGATGTCTTCAGGTTATACGAATAAACAAAACAATGAAAGTATACAATGAAAACCAATCAAATTTGAAGGTTTATGTAATGTATTGCATATAAAATTTCCATCTATTTGGATTAGACAGTTTAATAAACTTAATGTGAGGCATATTTGTCAGTCATACATAAAGTAAATGAAACAGATCAGATTTCTTTAATAGTACTAACTTTGATAAAATATTTAGTTTCAGTCTCAAACATTTTTTGACAAGACACAAAGGATTTACACAGCCACTGAGGAATTTTAATCAAAGTATGTTGTAGACATTTAATGAAGCCCCTAAAATATCGTACCAACTTGTGAAAAAGGGGCATACGATGTCCCCTTTAAAGAAAAAAAAGAAAAGAAAAAGAAAATATACTAAAAATGAAAAGTTTATTAGTTTGTTTGTTTTATCCATATATATAATTTTTCAATTTAAGCCTTAACACATATTTTGAATGTTGGGTGACTGACCTCACAAAAGAAAATGAAAGAAAAAAGTATCTTTCTGAACATAACAACTTACAGTGGTGCTTATATCTGTGTTTGAGGAAAAACAAAAAGATCTGTATGAAGTGAATCTGTGTATCATTCGCAGGTCTTTGTTTGAGCTTTGAGCAGATTTACATTCTGCTTGAGATCATTTAAATACACACAAAATATTATGGAAATGATCAGTGATCAGACTGATGGAGTGGAAATCAGGAGAGATGAATGAAAGGAGAATAATTGGTTAGTGTAAACAAATGTTGATCATATTGCCTAAATTGTAATTTGTCCAGATGTTGTTGATAATCTAGTGTCTGATAAACAAACATTCAAGACAGAATAAATCTGTAAACATCACAGAATTTAAGAAATGCTGTAATCTGCTGAAAATTTAAAAAATAAAAAAGTAAAAATAAAAAATCAGAATTGTAAAACCTGAAATGTTTGACTTTGTGGAAATACTTCAAAAATAATCTCCCTCCACATTGTATAATTTAATGTCCATGTCAAGCTGCCAATGATAAATAAGATTAAAAAATGTTCTTATTTTTTAACTTGAATCCTTATTTTGAATGTGTTCTTTATTGTTTTCATTCAGATGTCCCACATATTGATTTTATGATACCTTACAACAATTTATTTTTTTTATTCTGAATGGACTACTTGGGTGATAAAAGATGCTCAAGAAGAAAACTGCCTCACATTGAACAACACAATATGGTTATGTTGATTCAACTTATTTCAGATGGTTCCTTTTAGGAGCTGATCTTATTTTGAACTGACACTAATAATGAAACTCATGGAGAGGTGAAACTTTCCAAGCATGATGACGTTTTCTTAAAATGGAATATTAGTTATTAAGATGAAGATAAACTGTATGAAAAAGAACCTCAAGTACCAGTCATTTCTTTTTATATATTTATGTATTTAAGTGCCAGAAAAAAAAGAAAAAAAATCCTTAAAGTCCTCATCTTCATTTTCATTTTGCCAGATTTGTTTAGTAAATCAGACTCGACCTGAGAGGTGTTCTGAGAAAAGCAATTCTGGAGTTCCTGTGATGTGTGAAATATATTCAGCAAGAATGGAGACTCGAGCTGCTAAGAGAAACACAGATAAAAGGAGGGATGGATGCTCTTGTCATATCTGACCATCACAGGTATCTGGTTAATGATCTTTAACAAACAAGATGGAGCGACTCTCTTATCTGTTCTTACTTTTGGGTGAGTATAAATGACACGCATCAGTCAGATGATGTACAATTATAGATGCTGTTTAGATATTCTTTATAAACATTTTTAAAGAATCAAATGCAACATAAACTTTATCCACATCCTGGAATGCAATGGAATTATTTTGTTTTTGTAACAGGTGTCTTTTCCATTCAGGGGAGTTCAGAAAACTTGAAAGGTAAAAAGTAATAACTAATGTCCCATTACTCGTACACAACTTATAGTATTTATTAATCTTTGTTAATATTGGTTAATAAAATACAACTATTAACTTGAGATTTTAATGTAGTAGTAAATGGAATTGAGTGTTTTGGACTGTAATTTAATATTTTAACACAAATGGAATGTAAACTTCACACATTTCAGTCTTGACCCTCTGTCTTTTTAAATGTTTTTAGAGAACTTGGCATTAAAAGGAACAGCTGTACAGTCATCCACATATCAAATCTGTGGAGCTGCAAACGCCATCGACGGCATCAGATACTCTCCTTCAGGTAAACCCTATCCAGAAGAAACCCATACATACTGCTCCCACACAGAATACGACCGCAGCCCGTGGTGGAGGCTGGACCTGCTGGATTATTACTACATTTACAAAGTGACCGTCACCAACAGAGGCGACTGCTGTCTGGATGAAACAGCTGGAGCAGAGATCCGCATCGGAAACTCTCTGGAAAACAACGGAAACAACAATCCCAGGTGAAGTAATGAAAACAGTTATGAACGTGTCAGGAGAACCGGATTTGAGCAGGGCTGTTTCCCAAAAGCTTCGTAAGTCTAAGACGTTCGTAAAAACGATCGTACGACTGATCTTAATATTAAGGTCTGTTTCCTAAAAGCATCGTAATTTAAGTAGCACTTGATCTACGGGTGCTCTGGAGTAATCGTAAAGCTCTAAGTGCATCATAAGAAGACAGATTTATGCAGTCACCTGCAGGACAATCAGCAGATTACACCTTTAACTTGATTCAAGTGCAATGTGATTATATATAAGGCTTTGATTGTGCTTTATTGTACACTTTATAACACGTTTTATTATTATTTATGTATTTATTTATAAATGAATTAATTAAAAAGGGCAGAAATTAAAAAGTAGAAATACACATTTTTAATGAAATGATTGAAAACAACAACAACAAAAATAAAAAAAATAATAAAAGATGTTGGAGATGCTTCAAAGACTGGGGGGAAATTATGTCATTGACTTGCTGAAGTACACGAAAACTAGCTATGTGTTGGACCCGGAAATAACGTCACATTCTCTCTCTCTCTATACTGTATATGAATAAATAAATTTAAATAAATGTATGCATTTAGCAGTCGCTTTTATCCAAAGCGACTTACAGTGCATTCAGGCTAACATTTTTTTATCTCACATAATATATAAGTATATAACGTATATTATATATTATTATGTAAAGTATAATATTGTACACTATAATATAATATAATATTGTTTTGTATTATAGTTATTATATCCAAGTTGTCTGTCTGGAACACAGCATTAGGTTAACGTCAATAAACGATCGTGTACTACAATAATGAGTCATTCTATAAGACAAACGGAGAGCGACTCCTAAGCAGCACTTAAAGCACAGCTACGTGTGATTGCTTTACATGCATCGCTAGGAAATGCACTTGAAACAGTAACGAACTATCTTAAAATTACTCGTAGAAAACGTTCTTAAGCACTAAGATCTATCGTTATTGGGAAACCCGGCCCTGGTCAGCTGATTGTGTCGTGGTTTCTCTCTTTCTCTCTGTAGATGTGGTGTCATCACTTCATCTGTCCCATTAGGCAGTTCTGTCAGTTTCTCTTGCGGTGGAATGCAAGGTCGTTATGTGAACATGTACATTCCTAACACCCAGGCATATCTCACACTGTGTGAGGTGGAGGTTTATGGAGCAGGTAAGTTCTGACACATCATTCTAGATTGTTAAAGTGCGGTCAAATTAGTTCCTTTGTCAGCAGTGTAAATATCTATGAAGCACAGCTCACAAAGATGTCACTTTCAAGCCCAATATCTTTCTGTTAGTTGAATTTGCATGATCAACTTGAACATGCCGTGAAATCTGTTTTTAGCCCTCATGCGAAACTCCGGATCACACAGATTCTTATTGGAATCTTATTGGACAAACTGGGCAAAATTTACTGTTAATATGAAATTATTTTCTTTATTGATTTTTAACAGGCATTTTAACTGTATTTTAAATCATGCTTTGCATTTTGTGTAGGGTCACAGAAAATATCTGTAAACTTCACGAGTAATGTCCTGGCAGAAAATTAGCCTACTTTTTAAAATTTTCTACAGAGCTTTCCTAAACGATCAATAATTATGGGTACAAACTAATAACAAGACGTTATCATAAATGAACATTTATTATTAAACTATTGCAGCTAGCAACTACTGATTCACATGTGATGTGTGTTCTGCTAACACCTCTCTCCAGGCTCATGTGCTGCTTGGCTGGCTAGATGTTCAATGGTTTCTTCTTTTTTGTGTGATTTAGAGGTAAAACGAATGTCTTGGTAAAACTTTATAATAACGTTCAGTTGTAAGTGATTTACAAGTGATTAGATAATGATGAACTAATCATTTACAAAACATGACTTTATGTTCAAAAATGATTATTAAGTAACATGCCAATGATTTACAAATCTGTTGTAAATTATCTTTAAAAAAAGCATTTCGTAAAATTAGAAACAAGTACTTAGTAGACGGTTAATAAGTTACTAATTAATATATTATTAATCACTTATTATTCACCAAAAGTCAACATTGTACTATTATTTCACAGTGTTAAAATACTATCTGGGTCAGAGAAGTTCTCTTGAGTGGAGGGATCTGTTTAAATGCTATTCATTTTAAAATAAATTATGAAATATTTGTAAATTGTTAGCATGTTACTTAATAATTTGTGAACATATAGTCATGTTTTGTAAATGATTAGCTAATCATCATCTTATCACTTGTAAATCATTTTTAACAGTCTTCTAAATTAAGATAAAATATTAACATATCACTTATTAATCATTTGTGAAATGCATAATCATGTTTTGTAAATGATTAGTTAATAATTACTGATTACTTGTAAATGACTTGTAAATGAATTAACAAAACATACACAAATTCTTAGAATATCACTTATAAATGTTTTGATTAATGATGATTAATGATTAGAAAATGATTATTTCATCATTAACTAATCACTAATACATGTTCCATGTAATAAATGGAAGGTAAAAATAATACTTAGTATGTTGCTGGTTTCGTTGCTCTGTGAAGTTGCGCAGGTAAAGTTACAGATCTTTACACTGGTGATCTTCAAACAAAGAGGTTGAACACGAGGCCTGAATGCTTCTGCCAATGCTTCCGCGTCAGTGCACAGACACCCTAGTTGTAGGGCTCTATAAAATCAGTTTTGTTTATTACCAAATGTCTTCCAAAAGTTATATTTTATAACAAATGTAAACCGTTTCCATTAAAATTGTCCAGAATTCCATTTTATTGGTTACATTTTATTTAATTAATATTCTTAACTAAAAAAAAAAAAAAAAAGATTATGCTTATACAATTCAACAAAAAAAGGTTAAAATTTTAGCAAAAATCAAATACCTCAAACTAAAATCTCAAGGGCAGATAGAAGTAACTGTGTAATATTTTTTATCAAAGGGATTTGGTTGACAAATATTTATGAATTTCTGATTTATATGTTCATAAAGTACACTGTTAGCAATTGATGTAATTTTTCAATACATTTTACAACAATACACTGTATTCATGGTTTATATTGTAAATGCAAATGCATGATGGGAAATTGGTGGACAGTCCTGTAATATTATTGTAACTACACTGTAGAAGCATTATTTTACAGACACCACAAAGCATTGTGGGATAGCATTAAAACTGGTACTTTCATATTCTTTCTAACTTGAAAAAAAGTCCAGTTTTCTTAACGTTAAAATAAACTTTTTAAAAGGGATGATGTTCCTCAAACATTCTTTCAACTTAATTTAATTTAAAAATTCAACATTCTAGGAACGTTGCCAGGAACACACTGAACAAAGAGATTAGAGCGGCTAAAAAGACCTACGCTAAAAAGTTGGAAGACCAGTTTACTTCCAACGACTCTACTTCAGTTTGGAGAAGACTGAGAGCCATCACAAACTACAAGACACCATCCCCTTGCACTGAGGTTAATCAACGACTTGCTAACGACCTGAATGAGTTTTATTGTAGATTTGAAACCCCCAACACCCATTCTGACCATCTCCCTACACAACCATTAACACCTCCTGCAATTCCCCTCTCCTGCTCTTCAAATCTGTGAAGATGATGTGCGCCAGGTCTTCAAGAAAAACAAAAAAAGAAAACCACCAGGCCCAGATGGCGTTACACCAGCCTGTCTGAAAATCTGTGCTGACCAGCTGGCCCCCATCTTTTCACAGATCTTCAACAGATCTCTGGAGTTGTGTGAAGTGCCTTCCTGCTTCAAACGCTCCACCATAATCCCCATTCCAAAGAAACCCAAGATAACAGGACTTAACGACTACAGACCTGTGGCTCTAACGTCTGTCGTCATGAAGTCGTTTGAAAAACTGGTTCTGGCTTATCTGAAGGACATCACTGGACCCTTACTGGACCCCCTGCAGTTTGCGTACCGAGCAAACAGGTCAGTGGATGATGCAATCAACATGGCATTGCACTTCATCCTGCAACATCTGGACAAAACAGGGACTTATGTGAGGATCCTGTTTGTGGACTTTAGTTCGGCTTTCAACACCATCATCCCAACAACCCTCCAGACCAAACTGACCCAGCTCTCTGTTCCTAGCTCTATCTGTCAGTGGATCACCAGCTTTCTGACAGATAGGCAACAGTTAGTGAGACTGGGGAAATTCATGTCAAACAGCTGTTCCACCAACACTGGTGCCCCTCAGGGATGTGTTCTCTCCCCTCTGCTCTTCTCCCTGTACACCAACGACTGCACCTCTAAAGACCCCTCTGACAAGCTCCTGAAGTTTGCAGACGACACTACAGTCATCGGCCTCATCCAGGACGGTGACGAGTCTGCTTACAGACAGGAGGTTGAGCAGCTGGTTGTCTGGTGCAGTCTTAACAACCTGGAGCTGAACACGCTCAAAACAGTGGAGATGACTGTGGACTTTAGGAGAAACCCCCCTGCACTTTCCCCACTCACCATCATGAACAGCACTGTGACTGCAGTGGAGTCATTCAGATTCCTGGGAACCACCATCTCTCAGGACCTGAAGTGGGACAATCACATTGGCTCCATTGTGAAAAAAGCCCAACAAAGGTTGTACTTCCTTCGCCAGCTGAGGAAGTTTAACCTGCCACAGGAGCTGCTGAAACAGTTCTACTCAGCCGTCATTGAGTCAGTCCTGTGTACTTCAATTACTGTCTGGTTTGGTTCAGCTACAAAATCAGATATCAGAAGACTACAGAGAACTGTTCGGACTGCTGAAAGGATTATTGGTGCTCCCCTGCCCAACCTCCAAGAACTGTACACATCCAGAGTGAGGAAAAGGACTCATAAAATCACTCTGGATCCCTCACATCCAAGTCACCCCATCTTTGAACTTTTGCCATCTGGCCGGCGCCTCAGAGCCGCAAATACAAGAACAGCAAGGCACAAGAATAGTTTCTTCCCCCAGGCAATCTACCTCATGAACAGTTAAATGTTTCCCACTTAAACTTATGCTTATGCAAAAATGTGCAATATCCTTATATTTATTTGTTACCCCTCCATCCTAGAACATTCTTGCATCTCACTCAATCCTATTCCATTATCATTTATAGCACAATTGTTTATACACTTATTTATTTGCCAATTTGTAATTCTCCTGTACATTTTTTTTTTTTTTGTCTGTGTGTTGTTGTCTCTATGTACTGGAAGCTTATGTCACTAAAACAAATTCCTTGTATGCGCAAGCATACTTGGCAATAAAGCTCTTTCTGATTCTGATTCTGATTTGTAACATTCCAAGAACATAAAAAGGTCAAGTTTCCATATTAGTATAATGTTATTTTAAGGTTAGTAAAATGTTCCTGCAACATTCTCTCAGTCATTCAAACACCTGCTGTGAAGAAGCAAGAAAGAAAGAGAAATAAGAACAAACTACAACTTTCTTCAGCCACAGTCTTAGGTGAACTGAAGATACAAGACTTTAAATCTCTCAAGATCTGAATAAACAACTCCACAAACAGCATTACCAGCTTCACTTATAGTAATACTAACCAGAATGATTTTATTTCTGTCATGCATCTACAGAAGTTCTTATTGAGAATTCACAGAGGTTAAGATGTTGATGTCTTATTGAAAATGTTTTTTTTTTTTAGATCACCATCATAGAGATCAGGGTTTGCTTCAGTTGTGCTCTTGACCCTCAACTTTTGCTGCAATACTTTATTATGCAGCAGTTACAATTGTTTTCAGAAAACATATCTGCATATATAAAGCAGATCAACAAGTCTGTTTTAATAGCAACCAACTGACTGCACTAAAATGGTTTAAGTGACCCAACTGATATAAAAATAAATAATTTGAAACACTGTTGTGGTTCGTACACTGATTTTTAACAGTGTATAAATATTGTCTTTGCTAACTTTTTTGTTTAAAACATGTTTTAGGTTATTTATACACTCACAGACATCAACATTTGGCGTATGAAACACAACAATGGTGACATGTTTCATGCCAGCATACAAAACATGTTCATGGCTCCCATCATGCATTGTTGCAATTCTGTTTTTCGGGATTGTCACCTGTTGAGGATTGTACGACAACAATACAATATACAACATTTTATTGTATTAATGCTACTGTAATCACAGCAACACTGTTGTATAAACACAGAATTTTATTGTATTAAATCAACAGTATATTTCTTGTATATCACTTCCTGTAAATTCACGGCAATTAGTTGCCAGGAGTTTCCTGTAAAAATACAATACATTTTTAACAGTGTAACATATAGTAAAAGTGAGTAACATATATGATATGTTTCTCCGACAGCCAAGAAGCAGATGATCCGAGTGCAGGTGAAAGCTGCTGAGAATGTGGAAGAAGCGGAACTGAAGGCGCTCGTCTCAAACAAGGTGGATTTTATAACACTTATCTTACTAAAATTAACTGTTGAACATACAGCAAACACAAATGTTAAGACATCAGTCTACAAACCTGGTTCCAAAAAAGCTGGGAGACTTTACAAATTGTGAGTTAAAAAGGAATGGAATAATTTACAAATCTCAGAAACTTAGATTTTATTCACAAAAGAATATATATAACATATCAAATGTTGAAAGTGAGAAATTTTGAAATGTCATGCCAAATGTTGGCTCATTTTGGATTTCATGAGAGCTACAAGTTGTTATTAGCGCTCAGTTCAGAAGCCCGCATCTCTGATGGTATGGGGTCGCATAAGTGTGTGGCATGGGCAGCTTCTAGACATCGTCTCTTTCAGGGAAGACCTTGCATTTTTCAACTTGACAATGCCAGACCACATACTGCATCAATTACAACATCATTGCTGCGTAGAAGAAGGATCCGGGTACTGAAACGGCCAGCGGCAGTCCAGGGGCCCTATTTTAACGATCTACAGTAAATGCAAAGTGTAAAGTGCAAGGCGCAGGTGCACTCAGGGTGTGTACAAATCCTCTTTTGCAATTTTAACGATGGGAAAACTGTTGCCGCGCCTGGGCGCTTGGTCTAAACTGGTTGTCTCTATTCCGTTAATGATTAATGGGTGTTTTTTTGGGCGTAACGTGCAATAAACCAATCAGAGTCTCATCTTCCATTCCCTTTAAGAGCCAGTTGCGCTCGTGCCGTGACAGATTTGCTATTTACACGGCAGAATTTGGCAAGCGCAAAGACAGAACGCGTCTACGAGATGAAACTGAGCTGTTTGTGTGACCTAATTCTGATACATGCGATGACTATCCATTATGACATGTAGGCATTTTTATATTTAATTAGCCTACAAAAATTCTTATGCATTGCAGTCCTTTAATTGTTAATATTTGGCATGTTTGTGTGCTGATGTGCGTCCCTGTGTTTAATAAGCAGTGTGTTTGCCCGTTGTGGACCCAGCCATACTAACACGCTCTTTAAATAACAAAGAAAAAAAATTGCGCCAGACTTTAGACCAGGTTTTGAGTTGGTCTATGGCGCAGTCTATTTTCAGCTCCTTAAAATAGCAATGCGCCTGAACACACCTCTTTTTTAAACCAGCACGCCCATGGGTGCACAATATGCAATTACATTTGTTACATTTGTTTACAAATGTAATTGCATAGCACAAATGAGCGCAAATGCATTTGCTAATTAAATAACGTGGTGCTGGATGGGAAAATGTGAAAAGGCGCCGGACTGAAATGAGCAAACACACTTGCGCCGCATTGTGCCGGGTGTATGATAGGGCCCCAGATCTTTCACCCATAGAAAACATTTGGCACATCATAAAGAGGAAGATGTGACAAAGGAAACCTAAAACAGTTGAGCAACTAGAAGCCTGTATTAGACAAGAATGAGACAACATTCCTATTCCTAAACTTGAGCAACTTGTTTCATCAGACCCCAGACGTTTGCAGACTGTTATAAAAAGAAGAGGGGATGCCACGAAATTTAAAATTAACTTATTTTTCCCTTAAAATGATACATTTTCTCAGTTTAAACACTTTATATGTCATCTAAGTTATATTTTGAATAAAATATTGAAATTTGAAACTTCCACATCACTGCATTCTGTTTTTATTGACAATTTGTACAGTATCCCACATTTTTTGGAATCAGGTTGATCAGATTTCCCCATCAGCGTGAACAAAAACCCACCTCAGTCAGTCTTTATGTTAAGACAAAACACAATGTTTTGTGTTCAGAGTTTTGACTAATTCTGATCTTTCTGTAAGATTTGTAAATTAAGAGATGCTCATTTTGAGTTGAAATGCCTCAGACTTGTCTGTATGGGATTTATCCAGTGAGTAACTGAAGACTGTTTCTGTGTTTAGTTAAATCAGACGCTGAGCGATCAGGACATCATACTGACATGGAGGACACAACCCAACGGGAAAGTCTTCCAGAAGAACATGACTGTACCGAAACAATCTCCTGTTTGTTCTTCTTTAAAGTGAAATGTTATTTATTTAATGCAATTCATTCTCAGTTACAGATATCTGAACTATTACATTAGATTACTGCATTATACTAACAATTTATAGTAATTTCTCAAAAATAGTTACATATATTCATTTTTCATTTATTCATTTAGTTGAAAGATATGTACACCTAAATATGAGTGAAAAATGGTAGGATGTTGTAGCATTGTAGTTTAACTGCTACATGTGCCTCCTTTAAGAATAGATCAAGGCCTTTGGGAGGATTAAAATAAATGCATCAAATTTTCTCACAAGCAAAAAGCACCAGCCAATTAAACACTTTTCAACACTTAAAGGGATCATGACATGAGAAATCAAATTTGCCTTGATCGTTTGTACTATTAAAGGGTCATGAACTGGTCCACTTATGACATGTGTATGGTTTTTACATTTAAAAAAATTAAAATCAATAAGAAATAGGCTATTTTCTACCCTGGTTTTGAGGTCGGCTTGAGAAACATGAGTGTGCCACATTGAAGACATGGAAGTAAACGCCCACTCCTGTGATTGGATATAAGTTTTGCATAGTAAACTACCTTTCTGTGTGTCTGTTTGACAAGCTACGTTCTTCACAGTTGGAGCCTTCTATGACTTTGGTTAGACACGTACACATAATCAGGACATATCAAGTGATCTCTAACAAAGCAATAGTGACACATAGAACTAATATATATATATATTTTTTTTTGCTGTGCCATTCCTGTCATATCCAATATTGATGGTAGAGTTGCTTTTTAAAAGGGCTGGGTATCATGTTCGATACTTTTTAGGCACAGAACGAATTGCCTCGATACTGAGTATCAAAATGCATCTTGTCCTTGAGATCTATATATCATAATAATGCGGCAGAAATATGCTATTTGTAGCATTTTTACTTAAAACAAAAACGTATATCAAGCTAATCGGTACAGTACGGTACACTATTTCAAATTAATCTTGTTGTCTGACAACAGATAGAACTAAAAATTAACTAAAACTATAAATGAAAATTGTTTTATTTTTAATTTAAATATTAAAACAGTGTGTGAGCACTGAGGGAAGGATAGAAACAAACAAATGTAAATGACTAACTCTACGTAGAATGCAAATATGATGAAATTATGTCATGAAAATGCTTATGCTTATTAGCCTATAACATCATTTAGCACATTATGCAACTTTTTGAGCAGCCTTTAGCTACTTTCCTTTGAAAGAAGTTTGCAACAGTGGTTCAGATGTGTTTGGATCTCGATCTTTCAAGAAAGCAGATCTTCAGGAGCAGGACTGATCATTCTGAGCTCCTGCTGCCTTCAGCTTCCATCATGCTGTTCAGGCAACAGACTTCAATGTTTTTATTTAACCAGGAAAGGTCCCAATGAGTTACAATAACTCTTCTCCCAGGGATTCCTGGCCAAGACAGGCGGCCAAAAGTTTAAATGCATAAAAGACAGGACATAATTTACATAAAACACCACAAATCTCTATACACTATACATACTATGAAACAAAACAAGACATTAACTTCAGCAAATACAAACATACAATTGTATAAGATATCCAATTAAAAACAATTGCACTGTTCAGTCAGAGTTGACTTTAAAAGGTTTTTAAAAGAATTAATAGATGGAAGTGATACTGGATTTAAAGTGTTTTGGAGTTCATTCCAGGAATTTGGTGCATATGATGAGAAAGCTTTTTTAACGATGGCCGTTTTTGTTGATGGAGTAATGAATAGTGTTAATAAATATTTATGAATTTCTGATTTATATGTTCATAAAGTACACTGTTAGCAATTGATGTAATTTTTCAATACATTTTACAACAATACACTGTATTCATGGTTTATATTGTAAATGCAAATGCATGATGGGAAATTGGTGGACAGTCCTGTAATATTATTGTAACTACACTGTAGAAGCATTATTTTACAGACACCACAAAGCATTGTGGGATAGCATTAAAACTGGTACTTTCATATTCTTTCTAACTTGAAAAAAAGTCCAGTTTTCTTAACGTTAAAATAAACTTTTTAAAAGGGATGATGTTCCTCAAACATTCTTTCAACTTAATTTAATTTAAAAATTCAACATTCTAGGAACGTTGCCAGGAACACACTGAACAAAGAGATTAGAGCGGCTAAAAAGACCTACGCTAAAAAGTTGGAAGACCAGTTTACTTCCAACGACTCTACTTCAGTTTGGAGAAGACTGAGAGCCATCACAAACTACAAGACACCATCCCCTTGCACTGAGGTTAATCAACGACTTGCTAACGACCTGAATGAGTTTTATTGTAGATTTGAAACCCCCAACACCCATTCTGACCATCTCCCTACACAACCATTAACACCTCCTGCAATTCCCCTCTCCTGCTCTTCAAATCTGTGAAGATGATGTGCGCCAGGTCTTCAAGAAAAACAAAAAAAGAAAACCACCAGGCCCAGATGGCGTTACACCAGCCTGTCTGAAAATCTGTGCTGACCAGCTGGCCCCCATCTTTTCACAGATCTTCAACAGATCTCTGGAGTTGTGTGAAGTGCCTTCCTGCTTCAAACGCTCCACCATAATCCCCATTCCAAAGAAACCCAAGATAACAGGACTTAACGACTACAGACCTGTGGCTCTAACGTCTGTCGTCATGAAGTCGTTTGAAAAACTGGTTCTGGCTTATCTGAAGGACATCACTGGACCCTTACTGGACCCCCTGCAGTTTGCGTACCGAGCAAACAGGTCAGTGGATGATGCAATCAACATGGCATTGCACTTCATCCTGCAACATCTGGACAAAACAGGGACTTATGTGAGGATCCTGTTTGTGGACTTTAGTTCGGCTTTCAACACCATCATCCCAACAACCCTCCAGACCAAACTGACCCAGCTCTCTGTTCCTAGCTCTATCTGTCAGTGGATCACCAGCTTTCTGACAGATAGGCAACAGTTAGTGAGACTGGGGAAATTCATGTCAAACAGCTGTTCCACCAACACTGGTGCCCCTCAGGGATGTGTTCTCTCCCCTCTGCTCTTCTCCCTGTACACCAACGACTGCACCTCTAAAGACCCCTCTGACAAGCTCCTGAAGTTTGCAGACGACACTACAGTCATCGGCCTCATCCAGGACGGTGACGAGTCTGCTTACAGACAGGAGGTTGAGCAGCTGGTTGTCTGGTGCAGTCTTAACAACCTGGAGCTGAACACGCTCAAAACAGTGGAGATGACTGTGGACTTTAGGAGAAACCCCCCTGCACTTTCCCCACTCACCATCATGAACAGCACTGTGACTGCAGTGGAGTCATTCAGATTCCTGGGAACCACCATCTCTCAGGACCTGAAGTGGGACAATCACATTGGCTCCATTGTGAAAAAAGCCCAACAAAGGTTGTACTTCCTTCGCCAGCTGAGGAAGTTTAACCTGCCACAGGAGCTGCTGAAACAGTTCTACTCAGCCGTCATTGAGTCAGTCCTGTGTACTTCAATTACTGTCTGGTTTGGTTCAGCTACAAAATCAGATATCAGAAGACTACAGAGAACTGTTCGGACTGCTGAAAGGATTATTGGTGCTCCCCTGCCCAACCTCCAAGAACTGTACACATCCAGAGTGAGGAAAAGGACTCATAAAATCACTCTGGATCCCTCACATCCAAGTCACCCCATCTTTGAACTTTTGCCATCTGGCCGGCGCCTCAGAGCCGCAAATACAAGAACAGCAAGGCACAAGAATAGTTTCTTCCCCCAGGCAATCTACCTCATGAACAGTTAAATGTTTCCCACTTAAACTTATGCTTATGCAAAAATGTGCAATATCCTTATATTTATTTGTTACCCCTCCATCCTAGAACATTCTTGCATCTCACTCAATCCTATTCCATTATCATTTATAGCACAATTGTTTATACACTTATTTATTTGCCAATTTGTAATTCTCCTGTACATTTTTTTTTTTTTTTGTCTGTGTGTTGTTGTCTCTATGTACTGGAAGCTTATGTCACTAAAACAAATTCCTTGTATGCGCAAGCATACTTGGCAATAAAGCTCTTTCTGATTCTGATTCTGATTTGTAACATTCCAAGAACATAAAAAGGTCAAGTTTCCATATTAGTATAATGTTATTTTAAGGTTAGTAAAATGTTCCTGCAACATTCTCTCAGTCATTCAAACACCTGCTGTGAAGAAGCAAGAAAGAAAGAGAAATAAGAACAAACTACAACTTTCTTCAGCCACAGTCTTAGGTGAACTGAAGATACAAGACTTTAAATCTCTCAAGATCTGAATAAACAACTCCACAAACAGCATTACCAGCTTCACTTATAGTAATACTAACCAGAATGATTTTATTTCTGTCATGCATCTACAGAAGTTCTTATTGAGAATTCACAGAGGTTAAGATGTTGATGTCTTATTGAAAATGTTTTTTTTTTTTAGATCACCATCATAGAGATCAGGGTTTGCTTCAGTTGTGCTCTTGACCCTCAACTTTTGCTGCAATACTTTATTATGCAGCAGTTACAATTGTTTTCAGAAAACATATCTGCATATATAAAGCAGATCAACAAGTCTGTTTTAATAGCAACCAACTGACTGCACTAAAATGGTTTAAGTGACCCAACTGATATAAAAATAAATAATTTGAAACACTGTTGTGGTTCGTACACTGATTTTTAACAGTGTATAAATATTGTCTTTGCTAACTTTTTTGTTTAAAACATGTTTTAGGTTATTTATACACTCACAGACATCAACATTTGGCGTATGAAACACAACAATGGTGACATGTTTCATGCCAGCATACAAAACATGTTCATGGCTCCCATCATGCATTGTTGCAATTCTGTTTTTCGGGATTGTCACCTGTTGAGGATTGTACGACAACAATACAATATACAACATTTTATTGTATTAATGCTACTGTAATCACAGCAACACTGTTGTATAAACACAGAATTTTATTGTATTAAATCAACAGTATATTTCTTGTATATCACTTCCTGTAAATTCACGGCAATTAGTTGCCAGGAGTTTCCTGTAAAAATACAATACATTTTTAACAGTGTAACATATAGTAAAAGTGAGTAACATATATGATATGTTTCTCCGACAGCCAAGAAGCAGATGATCCGAGTGCAGGTGAAAGCTGCTGAGAATGTGGAAGAAGCGGAACTGAAGGCGCTCGTCTCAAACAAGGTGGATTTTATAACACTTATCTTACTAAAATTAACTGTTGAACATACAGCAAACACAAATGTTAAGACATCAGTCTACAAACCTGGTTCCAAAAAAGCTGGGAGACTTTACAAATTGTGAGTTAAAAAGGAATGGAATAATTTACAAATCTCAGAAACTTAGATTTTATTCACAAAAGAATATATATAACATATCAAATGTTGAAAGTGAGAAATTTTGAAATGTCATGCCAAATGTTGGCTCATTTTGGATTTCATGAGAGCTACAAGTTGTTATTAGCGCTCAGTTCAGAAGCCCGCATCTCTGATGGTATGGGGTCGCATAAGTGTGTGGCATGGGCAGCTTCTAGACATCGTCTCTTTCAGGGAAGACCTTGCATTTTTCAACTTGACAATGCCAGACCACATACTGCATCAATTACAACATCATTGCTGCGTAGAAGAAGGATCCGGGTACTGAAACGGCCAGCGGCAGTCCAGGGGCCCTATTTTAACGATCTACAGTAAATGCAAAGTGTAAAGTGCAAGGCGCAGGTGCACTCAGGGTGTGTACAAATCCTCTTTTGCAATTTTAACGATGGGAAAACTGTTGCCGCGCCTGGGCGCTTGGTCTAAACTGGTTGTCTCTATTCCGTTAATGATTAATGGGTGTTTTTTTGGGCGTAACGTGCAATAAACCAATCAGAGTCTCATCTTCCATTCCCTTTAAGAGCCAGTTGCGCTCGTGCCGTGACAGATTTGCTATTTACACGGCAGAATTTGGCAAGCGCAAAGACAGAACGCGTCTACGAGATGAAACTGAGCTGTTTGTGTGACCTAATTCTGATACATGCGATGACTATCCATTATGACATGTAGGCATTTTTATATTTAATTAGCCTACAAAAATTCTTATGCATTGCAGTCCTTTAATTGTTAATATTTGGCATGTTTGTGTGCTGATGTGCGTCCCTGTGTTTAATAAGCAGTGTGTTTGCCCGTTGTGGACCCAGCCATACTAACACGCTCTTTAAATAACAAAGAAAAAAAATTGCGCCAGACTTTAGACCAGGTTTTGAGTTGGTCTATGGCGCAGTCTATTTTCAGCTCCTTAAAATAGCAATGCGCCTGAACACACCTCTTTTTTAAACCAGCACGCCCATGGGTGCACAATATGCAATTACATTTGTTACATTTGTTTACAAATGTAATTGCATAGCACAAATGAGCGCAAATGCATTTGCTAATTAAATAACGTGGTGCTGGATGGGAAAATGTGAAAAGGCGCCGGACTGAAATGAGCAAACACACTTGCGCCGCATTGTGCCGGGTGTATGATAGGGCCCCAGATCTTTCACCCATAGAAAACATTTGGCACATCATAAAGAGGAAGATGTGACAAAGGAAACCTAAAACAGTTGAGCAACTAGAAGCCTGTATTAGACAAGAATGAGACAACATTCCTATTCCTAAACTTGAGCAACTTGTTTCCTCAGACCCCAGACGTTTGCAGACTGTTATAAAAAGAAGAGGGGATGCCACGAAATTTAAAATTAACTTATTTTTCCCTTAAAATGATACATTTTCTCAGTTTAAACACTTTATATGTCATCTAAGTTATATTTTGAATAAAATATTGAAATTTGAAACTTCCACATCACTGCATTCTGTTTTTATTGACAATTTGTACAGTATCCCACATTTTTTGGAATCAGGTTGATCAGATTTCCCCATCAGCGTGAACAAAAACCCACCTCAGTCAGTCTTTATGTTAAGACAAAACACAATGTTTTGTGTTCAGAGTTTTGACTAATTCTGATCTTTCTGTAAGATTTGTAAATTAAGAGATGCTCATTTTGAGTTGAAATGCCTCAGACTTGTCTGTATGGGATTTATCCAGTGAGTAACTGAAGACTGTTTCTGTGTTTAGTTAAATCAGACGCTGAGCGATCAGGACATCATACTGACATGGAGGACACAACCCAACGGGAAAGTCTTCCAGAAGAACATGACTGTACCGAAACAATCTCCTGTTTGTTCTTCTTTAAAGTGAAATGTTATTTATTTAATGCAATTCATTCTCAGTTACAGATATCTGAACTATTACATTAGATTACTGCATTATACTAACAATTTATAGTAATTTCTCAAAAATAGTTACATATATTCATTTTTCATTTATTCATTTAGTTGAAAGATATGTACACCTAAATATGAGTGAAAAATGGTAGGATGTTGTAGCATTGTAGTTTAACTGCTACATGTGCCTCCTTTAAGAATAGATCAAGGCCTTTGGGAGGATTAAAATAAATGCATCAAATTTTCTCACAAGCAAAAAGCACCAGCCAATTAAACACTTTTCAACACTTAAAGGGATCATGACATGAGAAATCAAATTTGCCTTGATCGTTTGTACTATTAAAGGGTCATGAACTGGTCCACTTATGACATGTGTATGGTTTTTACATTTAAAAAAATTAAAATCAATAAGAAATAGGCTATTTTCTACCCTGGTTTTGAGGTCGGCTTGAGAAACATGAGTGTGCCACATTGAAGACATGGAAGTAAACGCCCACTCCTGTGATTGGATATAAGTTTTGCATAGTAAACTACCTTTCTGTGTGTCTGTTTGACAAGCTACGTTCTTCACAGTTGGAGCCTTCTATGACTTTGGTTAGACACGTACACATAATCAGGACATATCAAGTGATCTCTAACAAAGCAATAGTGACACATAGAACTAATATATATATATTTTTTTTTTGCTGTGCCATTCCTGTCATATCCAATATTGATGGTAGAGTTGCTTTTTAAAAGGGCTGGGTATCATGTTCGATACTTTTTAGGCACAGAACGAATTGCCTCGATACTGAGTATCAAAATGCATCTTGTCCTTGAGATCTATATATCATAATAATGCGGCAGAAATATGCTATTTGTAGCATTTTTACTTAAAACAAAAACGTATATCAAGCTAATCGGTACAGTACGGTACACTATTTCAAATTAATCTTGTTGTCTGACAACAGATAGAACTAAAAATTAACTAAAACTATAAATGAAAATTGTTTTATTTTTAATTTAAATATTAAAACAGTGTGTGAGCACTGAGGGAAGGATAGAAACAAACAAATGTAAATGACTAACTCTACGTAGAATGCAAATATGATGAAATTATGTCATGAAAATGCTTATGCTTATTAGCCTATAACATCATTTAGCACATTATGCAACTTTTTGAGCAGCCTTTAGCTACTTTCCTTTGAAAGAAGTTTGCAACAGTGGTTCAGATGTGTTTGGATCTCGATCTTTCAAGAAAGCAGATCTTCAGGAGCAGGACTGATCATTCTGAGCTCCTGCTGCCTTCAGCTTCCATCATGCTGTTCAGGCAACAGACTTCAATGTTTTTATTTAACCAGGAAAGGTCCCAATGAGTTACAATAACTCTTCTCCCAGGGATTCCTGGCCAAGACAGGCGGCCAAAAGTTTAAATGCATAAAAGACAGGACATAATTTACATAAAACACCACAAATCTCTATACACTATACATACTATGAAACAAAACAAGACATTAACTTCAGCAAATACAAACATACAATTGTATAAGATATCCAATTAAAAACAATTGCACTGTTCAGTCAGAGTTGACTTTAAAAGGTTTTTAAAAGAATTAATAGATGGAAGTGATACTGGATTTAAAGTGTTTTGGAGTTCATTCCAGGAATTTGGTGCATATGATGAGAAAGCCTTTTTAACGATGGCCGTTTTTGTTGATGGAGTAATGAATAGTGTTTTCTTTGACGACCTTGTCCTGTAAACACTATTTTGGTAAATAAGCAAATTTGAAATATAGTGCTCTAGCGATAAAAAGCAATAAATGGATTTTCCTTCTGAGGGAGAGGGAGGACCATTGTACAGTTTCATACAGAGTGAGTCCTAGCTGCTGCACCTGTAATGAAACGTAAGGCTGAGTGATATAGTACATCTAGTTTTTTTCATAAAAACAGAAGTAGAGTGCATGTAAATTAGGTCACCATAATCCAAAACTGATAAAAATCTGCTCTGCACCAACCTTTTAATTTCTGAATAAGAAAAGCACTTCTTTATTCTAATAAAAAACCTAACTTGGGAAAGAACATAGGGAAGAACCTGAGCTGAGACTCACAACTGCAAAATGTAACTGGCTAAAGCTCTAGAAAGCCATTTCACAGTGACTAGTTTCACAACAGAATGCTGCTAGAACTACTTTAGGACTCAATGATTTTTGATTTTATCTTTTCTGTGCTTTTCTGTTGTAGTTTTTCTGCATTAAATTTAAATGGTTTTATTAAATTGTAATATTCGAAAAGGATGACAGTTCCTTTCATTTACGGAAATCAAAGAGATTCACAAATGAGGCTTATGGTTTAAATTAAATCATGACCAAAATAATTTAATATTGTCTGATATATTCCTTAAAAAATACTTTTTCAATAAAGTATTTTATTACTAGTTTAAGTAGAGCACTGCATTGTAAAATATCAGTATAATATTTACAATAATATTCCTGTTAGTTTCTTCTAGTTAAACCTAAATTTTATATTTGCAGTTTGTAGTGAAGATCTTTGAGTTCTGTGTATGTCTTATGATAGTTTTCTCAAATGAACTGGTGAAATGCTTGTAATGATTTTTTTTTTCTTTTCTTCTAAAGAGATGAATTTAATCAAAAGATTTAAATTGATTTAATTGAGCTGATTCTACATTTAAATAGTTTATACTTCCACAGCGGTTTATCCAGTGAACGTTGAAATCAGTATATCTTAAACAGTTCTGTTTATACTACTTTGTGGCCAATGAGCATATAAACAAAATGATAATTTATAAGCTATAAGCTGTGTAGCACAGGATCTGGGCAAAGTTTAACTCCAAAATACATTAATATCATAATTCATATGAATGTCATATAGTCATAAATGTAGTTATGAAAAAATGAAATAAAAGTATATTTATATATATATATATATATATATATATATATATATATATATATATATATATATATATATATATAAAATAATAAAAATATAAGAATAAAATCTAAAAAAGATATATACTGTATTCAATTCAAGTTTATTTGTATAGCGTTTTTTACAATACAAATCATTACAAAACAGCTTTACAGAAAATTACGTTTCTACAATACTTAGTAGTAGCTTATAAGTGGTGACTGTCAGTTTGTGCACATTTTTCTGAAAAATTAATACAAGACGTATTCAGCCAGACGATGAAAATTATTAACAGCAGTTATTATATGATGCAGTCGCACTTTTAGCAATATTTGTTTTGTTTGTTTGTTGATTCAGGGTTAGCATCATCTCTTCTCAGGTGTTCTGGATCCAGACCGGAGCTTGTGTAAATCCTAGTTGAAACATAGAAACAAATAGAGACATCATTAGCATAGCTGCTGTTCCAACAAAGTAAAATTAATTAGTTTAACCCAAGCTAAAGAATAAGAATGCGCATTTGATCGGATACAACTGCGATCACAATTTAAGAGATACATTATTCGAATGCTTGGCGAAAGAGATGTGTTTTAAATCTAGATTTAAACAGAGAGATTGTGTCTGAATCCCAAACATTATCAGGAAGGCTATTCCAGAGTTTGGGAGCCAAATGTGAAAAAGCTCTACCTCCTTTAGTGGACTTTACTATCCTAGGAACTACCAAAAGTCCAGTGTTTTGTGACCTTAGGGAGCGTGATGGATTGTAACGTGGTATAAGGCTAGTTAAGTACGCAGGAGCTAAACCATTTAGGGCCTTATAGGTAAGTAATGATAATTTGTAACTGATACGGAACTTAATAGGTAGCCAGTGCAGAGACTGTAAAATTGGGGTAATATGATCATATTTTCTTGACCTGGTAAGGACTCTAGCTGCTGTGTTTTGGACTACCTGTAGCTTGTTTATTGAAGAAGCAGGACAACCACCTAGAAGTGCATTACAATAGTCCAGTCTAGAGGTCATGAATGCATGAACTAGCTTTTCTGCATCGGAAACAGGTAACATGTTTCGTAGCTTGCAATGTTTCTAAGATGGAAGAATGCAGTTTTTGTAATATGAAAAATATGATTTTCAAAAGACAAGTTGCTGTCTAATATAACACCCAGATTTTTGACTGAAGAGGAAGTAACAGTACATCCGTCTAGTTGCAAATTGTAATCTACAATATTCTGTGTACTGTTTTTTGGTCCAATAATTAATAACTCTGTCTCATCCGAATTTAATAAGAGAAAATTATTGATCATCCAATCTTTTACATTTTTAACAAACTCTGTTAGCTTAAATAATTTAGAAGTTTCATCTGGTCTCGTTGAGATATATAGCTTAGTATCATCAGCATAACAGTGGAAACTAATCCCGTATTTTCTAATAATATTACCAAGGGGCAACATGTACATTGAAAATAGAAGGGGACCTAGGACGGATCCTTGTGGCACTCCATATTTTAATGGTGATAAATGATATGACTCCCCATTTAAATAAACAAAATGGTAGCGATCGGACAGGTAGGATCTAAACCATCTTAGAGCCTGCCCTTGAATACCTGTATAGGTTTGTAATCGATCTATGAGTATGTCATGATCTATGGTGTCGAACACAGCACTAAGATCAAGTAAGACTAGAAATTAGATGCAGCCTTGATCTGACGCAAGAAGCAGGTCATTTGTAATTTTGACAAGTGCAGTTTCTGTGTTTGTCAGGGATCAGGCAAGCCCGGTCTCAACCAATCCACAATGCTCACATTCCCCTGAGTTCTAACCAGCCACACCTGCTCCGCATTAATGATCTCATCAGAGCACTATAAGACACTCACCCCAACTTCAGTTCTCCATCAAGCCTCCAACAGGAACAGACCCTATGCACTTGTCTCCTGAGCTCCTGACACATCACTGCCAGCCAGACGTAACGTATACTCACCCTTTTGTAACACTAACCTGTGTCCTTGTTCTACTGCCCCCAGGACCCCGGAACACTCTATTGCTACCTGTGATCCAACGGTCTCTGTGGTCTCCTGTGTTTATCCAGAGCTGGAATTAACTTCGGCATCTGTAAGGGAAGAGAACAAATATGAGTGATCTGTGACTATGGCTCTGACACTCCTGAATCAAACATACTCACCTGTCTACGATCCAGTCCCCTGTGTACTGCCGGCACTTGAAACACGAAGTATTCACCGAGCACTTGAATCACTAATAAACACTGTGTACTGAATTCACCTACCTTTGTCTCCCGTGCATATCCTGACAGAGCTATGGTGGGGCCTGAAACCTGACTGAAATTCTTCATACAGATATTTATTTTGCAGGAAGGAGCTCAATTGAACTCCTCCCTCTCAGTGGCACAGATGACTGAAAGGCTCATTATGCAGCTCATTATGCAGGCCTTTGTCTTCTCAGGTGTAAATCACAATGATATTCATGATAGTTGACGCCTACTCGCATATGACTTTTACCAACAAAAAGTGTCTTAGAAAATTTAAATCAATATATTGTTTTCTGTAAGTGAGTAAACAAGATGATTTTCACATAATTTAGAAAGAAAAATTCTAGGCTACAAGCTCCAGTTCTCAAAAATCCCGGGAACCATTGTTCTTTATGTGTTTTTTTGCCTTATTCAAGTGTTTTAACATTTGTTTTTCACTAACCACGCATAACATTTTTTTTATCTAAAAAACACAATCATGTACATACATGCTGCTCACATATTATTATAGCCCGGTTTGTGCTGATTACAGTGAGATTAGACTTTACCCATTTAGATATTTATAAGAAATGGAAAAAAACACAAATGTCAGGGCATCACAAAACTTCTTCAGGCCCCAAAAATACCCTTAGACTCCAGAGGGTTAAGGAAAGTCTTGCAAAAGTTTGGCTCACCGGAGTAACTCTCTGGCGACGGAAGTCGCGGCTCTGGCCGGAAGTGGTCCTGGGAGTTCTCCCGGGGGACGGGTGGCGCAGGCGGTGCGGTGGGCGCAGTGGGAGAGGTGAGTTGGTGAATCTGCTGGGTGAGCTCGGACACCTGTGTCACCAGCGCTTGGATCGCGCGTCCGGTGTTCACGATGCTCTCCTGCTGCTGATCCATGCGGTTGACGCTGTGGTGAATAAATTCCAACAGTGAAGTGGTGCTCACTGCTTCCATGGTTGGTGAGAGCATTCTGTGACGACTGGGTGAAGGAGGAGCAGGAAGCAAGTGCGAGGTTAATAATGTTTAATGAGAATAAGGAGACAATACAAAACTGGAACACAAATAATGCTGGGAGGAATGTACTGTCCAAGATGGTGGTGAGGAGTGATGAATCCGGAAGGCGGAGGTGAGTAGGCAGCAGGAGAAGGTGACACAGGAACTGCGGGGAAGCGAGCTGCAGGTACAGTAGGTTGACAGCCTATTTGGGCATTACGCGCGGCGGTGCCGCGGAATTAACTGAATTCAGTCGCGTGTTAAAATAATTCGCTTAAGTACCGCCAGGTGGCGCAAAAGGACGAATTTTGAACTGACTGTAATAATAAAATGAGGGTTTGTAAACGAAGATGAAAGGACAAGTAAAGCATCAATAGCATTATATTATAACATTCATTTACAAACACGTCATTAAAATGAACTGTAACTCCGTGAATACTCAACGAAGAGACATGAGAGATATATCTATAGAAAGCTTGACATTTCTACTTTTAAACTAAAGAATTGCCGCCGAAAACAGATATTCTGTGATAAAGTAATCCTTATGAAAACAACAAAATATATTTATATTGAAAACATAAATTAAAATATAGGCATAATATATGAAAATATTGACATTTTGCATATTAATCCATGTAGCCAACCCCCCCTAAAATAGGCTATCACTTTTAATGCTCCGATGCAAAGTAAACCACAATTTCTTTTGAATAATATAACGCATAATTAATATAATATAAATAATACTGCACACCTTTTAAATGTGTCAAATCTAAAATATGGTTTAATACCATGTAGATTAGAGAAAATATAATCACAGATTCAGGCACAGGCTTGACATCCTGCTTGAATTCGTTTTAAGAAATGCACATAACTTCATAAGTACCAAACTTGTGGATATTAAATATTAAATATTTTAATTACAGTGTTTTTCTTTCATTTTCCCTGACTGAAGCCATCAAATCTAACACATCAGTGAGGCAAAACTGACGTCTATTAGCGAAAATGTGCTTTGATGCGCTTGTTTGATAACTTGTGGTTAAAGCGCCACTCAGCGGTCAAAGGCTGCAAATGTACTTTATACCGCCACCGCGGCGGTACGTGTGGCGGTAAAAAGGGCCTTTTGGATGTCTACTTAGTGTAAGTTGTGTTGCTTGATGGTGGTTGCGAAGAGTGGACGGGGTTCCAGGGAAGACACGGACATCCAACATGAAACACACAAGAAAGCAAGGCATGGGTTACAAACAGGAAACAACGCTCTCACGAACACAAGACGCTAGACAAGCCATTATATAGGGATGAGTAATGAGTGACAGCTGTTGCTGATGACAATTAACGGAGACGCCCACAAACTAATCAGTGCTGACACGTGACACACAGACTTCACCCACAAAGTGCAAAACCCAGAGATCACAGTTTACCAACCGTGACAGTGCTTTGAAAGATGTGGGCATGGGGTACTCTTTGCTAGCTGACTTGAGGCCTACTGTTTAGCCTGTACCGCTATTGGTACACCCCCGCTCCATCATGAGAGGTTGTATGTCTGTTTACTGATGGAATTTCGTTATTCATATACAATTTAGCAGCTCAGCGATTTAGTTCTTTGGTGCTATTGACTCTAGTAGCCTTTTAATATTATTAATGACTATGGAATAAAGCATTGTACTTTTCTATATGGATTCACGTCTCAGTGTCTTGTGATTGGGGGAGGGGAAACGAATTTGTGTGCCCCATTTTTAGGGGTATTTTCCCAGCGGTGTTAACGCTGGGGTGGCGTAGTGGTAATTTATTACAGGGCTCTGTTTGAGCGTTAATTCAAACGCCGCCAGTACTGCTCACATTGCCACACTAATATTCTATTTAATTAATATGTTTACCTTCTTACTGATACAGTGGAATATAGGTCAAACCTATATGAGAAAATTCTAAATTACAAAACTGAAGGTGTTTATCCATTTGTCTTAAAAAAAAAAAAAACAGAAATATTTATTTTAAACTAAACTGGTTCCTCCAGTTTCCAAGTTGATGGTAAGCAAAGTACTTTAAATGATAATTCCTTTATGGTGACACATTTTCTCAAAGTAAAGTGAGGTATAGTGATACACCAAGGCTTGATAATAACAAAAAGACAGACAGTGCTTGTCAAGAAACTACTTAACTGACTTAAAGCAACTAGCACATTGAAAATGAACTGTTTTCTAATTTCAGTTGGAATTTAGCGTATTCCTTCAATTGGGCCTTTAGAACCTCATTGCAGATTATTTGTTTAGATTTTAACAATGAAGCTATTTTAATAGATGGCAAACTTTACCACATCTCCTCAAAGAAACAAAAACAAAAAACAATGTAAAGTTTAGAAGAAGTGGCTGCTGGACAAAAAGAAGCCAGATGATTTTTATTTTAGAATTAGATATAAACAAGCTTGCCATTTCAGCTAGATTCTACTGGCCTGGAATGGTGGTGGACATTGATAAATGGTGAAAACACTCACTGCAGAAAAATTGTTTCAGTTTTGAAATGCTGCCGTCGAACCAGGCAAAATCGTCTTGAACAGGCCGATGTATGCATATTCCAGAGTGGGAATCAGATCCATTAGCTGATTGTTCTCGTTCCTGGTTCCTCACACTGACCAGATTGGTGTGGAACTGTCTGCAGTAACGCTGAGCTTGTCTCCACGTGTAGAGAAAGCTGATGTATAAAAACAATTTCCATTGCATTTAATGCATTTTTATTATATTCTTTCAGGATCACTTCACCAGAGCCTGTGTGTCTGTAGTTGCCTGTGTGTCACCAATGGCTGTAAATGGTGATAGCGAGCATCCGATGTAAAGTCACATTTTCAAAGAAGAAGAAGAAGTAACGACTATTCCATTGTGCTCTTGTAGGCAATTTTTGTATTGGTACTGTGTGTGTGATTGTGTGTGATCTGTCATACTATCTGTTGCACAATGAATTGCCCCATTGGGGACAAATAAAGAATTTTGAACTTGAACTCTTGAACGTGCTCTCACATTGTGTTTATTAATTTCAGTACTCAGCTAACTGTGAAGTGACACTGCAGAGTACACTTTTTAAGTGTTTATATGTGTAAACTCTTTGTTAGTTGAATTCATTCGTTACCAAAAAAATAACCACTCTAACGGTCCAGCGGATGGTTCGCTCGCATGCAGGTAATGTTACTGCAAATGTGGATGAACAAATACTGAAGTTACAGTAGGCTTTATCATGATATCAAAAAGTAATTACTGATTGCTTATTAATATTATAATGTTCTGTAACAGTGCTTTCTGTCACTGATTTAATTATTTTCTCAAAAATGTTAAATTAGATAAAATAAGAATATTTAGGTGCCTTTATTGATTTTGTATTTTTTCAAATCTTTCTGTTGTATAGATTTGATGCTTAGTTATAATGTGTTTACTTTTATAAGCCACTTTTTCTGTGTGTGCAATAATTATCAGTCGATCAATAAATAAATTATTATTGCCTAATGGTTAGGGAGTCGGATTTGCAATCGAAAGGTTGTGAGTTCGAATCTCGGGCCGGCAGGAATTGTAGGTGGGGGGAGTTCATGTACAGTTCTCTCTCCACCCTCAATACCACGACTTAGGTGCCCTTGAGCAAGGCACTGAACCCCCAACTGCTCCCCGGGCGCCGCAGCATTAATGGCTGCCCACTGCTCCGGGTGTGTGTTCACAGTGTGTGTGTGTGTGTGTTCACTGCTCTGTATGTGTGCACTTCGGATGGGTTAAATGCAGAGCACGAATTCTGAGTATGGGTCACGAATGTCACGTCATTTTCACTTTCATTTTAAAGTTCACTTTGACTGGTTACTAATGTTTAATACTCATTAATAAATGGTTCACAGGTGTTCACTTTACATTAAGGTTTGCTTTCACAGTTTACTAACGTTTATAGTTCATTAATAAATGGTTGACAGGTGTTATCCAATCATCTGTGGGTATTTACTTCCATGTCCCCAATGTGGCAAACCCATGAAAAAACTGTGTTCCTTGAGCCAGCCTCCAAACCAAGGTAGAAAATAACCTATTGCTTATTGAATTGGATGTATTTGAATGTAAAAAACACACGAACGTCATAAGTGGACATCAGACAACAGTATAAAATAAAAAGCCAGTTCATGACTCTTTAATGGTACAAACAATCAAGGCAAATTTGATTTCTCATGTTATGATTCCTTTAAGTGCTGAAAAGTGTTTAAAAGGCTGGTGCCTATTAAAGCTTCATGCATTTGTAAAATGCATTTGTGAGAACATTTGCTGCATTTTCTTTTTATCCTCCCAAAAGGCCTTTGTGTGTTCTTGAAGGGATACTTCACCCCATAATTAATTTTTTGTCATTTATCACTTACTCCCATGTCATTCCAAACCCGTAAAAGCTTGTTCATCTTCAGAACACAATTTAAGATATTTTAAGTAAATAACATTGTCAAGATCCATAAAAGGTTTAAAAGTTGTTGTCAGAATACTTTATCTGCCATCAGACATGCAATCTTGGTGTTATATGAAGTGACAAGAACACTATTTGTAAGCGAAGAAAACAAAAATAACTTTTTTCAATAATTTCCTTGTCAACGGACTTCTCTGTGTCACTCCATATCACCGTATGCTGCATATGCTCTTCTGTGTCATCCGCAGCACAATGATGTGCTGTTTCTACGTGTATTTAGCTTTGATTTGAAATAAAACAAGCATCCTTGTGGCACAGATAACATTGACAAGCATACACAGTATAAGATTGATATGGAGTGAAACAAGGAGACGGTTGGCAAACCAATCTTATATTGTGCCGAAGATGAATAGAGATTTTACGGGTTTGGAATGACATGTGGGTGAGTGATGACAAAATGACAAAATTTTCCTTTTGGGGTGGAGTATCCCTTCAAAGAAAGCTAATGTAGCAGTTAAACTACAATGCTAAAACATCCTACCATTTTTTTGCTCATATTTAGGTGTACATATCTATCAACAAAATGAATATATGCAAAATTAATGTGTATCTATTTTTGAGAAATCATTATAAATTGTTAGTCTAATGTAATAATCTAATGTAATATTTCAGATAACTGTTACTAAGAATAAATTGCATTAAATAAATAAAATTTCACTTCAAAGAAGAACAAACAGGAGATTGTTTCGGTACAGTCCTGTTCTTCTGGAAGACTTTCCCGTTGGGTTGTGTCCTCCATGTCAGTATGACGTCCTGATCGCTCAGCGTCTGATTTAACTAAACACAGAAACAGTCTTCAGTTACTCACTGGATAAATCCCACGCAGACAAGTTTGAGGCATTTCAGCTCAAAATGAGCATCTCTTACTTTACAAATCTTACAGAAAGAGCAGAATTAGTCATTGTGTTTTGTCTTTACATAAAGACTGACTGAAGAGGGTTTTGTTCAAACTGATGGGGAAGTCTGATAATTTTATCTTATTTTCTAGACTGATGTCTAAACTGACCTGATGTTTTCTGTTTGCTGTATGTTTAACAATTGATTTTAGTCAGATGAGTATTAGAAAAACCACCTTGTTTAAGACGAGCGCCTTCAGTTCAGCTTCATCCACATTCTCAGCAGCTTTCACCTGCACTCGGATTATCTGCTTCTTGGCTGTCAGAGAAACATATCATATATGTTACACAGTTTAACTATATCTTACTTTATGAACATAAATCAGGGATACATAAACTTTTTTCAGCAAAACCCCTTTGACCGAAAATGAAACATTTTTCTTGTATCTGCCCCTGAGAATTTAATTTGAGGTATGTGACATTTGCTAAAATTCTAACTTTTTTTTGTTGCATTGTGTATGTTTAATCTTTTTATTTCTTTTTTTTCAGTTAATAAGATGTTTAATTAAATTAAAATGGAATTCTGACAAATGTAAATGGAAACTGTTTAAATTTGTTATGAAATAATTATTTTGGGAATTTTGGAACGCATTTGGTGAATTTATAAAACTGATTTTATAGGGCCCTACTACTAGGGTTGAGTAGCAAACTGTATTTTTAAGAGCACCGAGATACATTGGTACTACTGAGTACTGATTCACAAGAAATCAATCGGTGCCAAATGTCAGTGCCTGAGAACACATCTGAGTGTGAGAGTAAAGGGGTCAGAGACCGGATGAGAAGTGCAGCGCTGTTCCACATCTTTGTGTTGAGTATATGCACACCGGTGGCACAACTCGACGACTGTCTGTGCCGACACTTAAAAAAATCCTGCTGTTAAAAATCCTGTTAAAAATGTTAAGGTTTCCATTAAATCTAATTATATTTTCCCAAGTTATTGTTAATGTACATAATGACTTTATTCTAGGCTGGAAGATTGTGTATTGTGAATACTTCGGCACAGCGTTTGTCTTTCTGTGGGTCTAATACAGTCTGTATGCTTTATATAGAGAGCTATACTAATACAGATCACGCTTTCTCTTCACGATTGCTCTGTTTTTCAAACACCGTTCAAACTCAGCAACACAACTTTATTCATTCTTGAAGTGAACTTCTGCCTGTTTAGCGATTAGATTAACTGTTGTCTGGACTGCTGTCTCCTTGAACTGAATGCAGTGTGTCTGCTGTGTGATATGTGAGTGGCTTGCTGACGTTTAGAATTATTTTGTCTAGTGTGTAGAATTTCTAAATACATAAACAACTAAATATTAAAATTGAGTGGTTTGGATGTATGTATGAATGCACAAAATAGTTTAGGACAGAGCTACCAGTGTTACAGTAGAAGTACTGAGTCGTAGTGCATACTTTATCATCAAGTGTACGGTAATAATTATTTGCACCAGCACAGTCTTCATTCCACTTAGTTAATGTCTGTGTAGCGAGTTACATTTACATTTTGCCATTTTATAGATGCTTTTATCCAAAGCAAGATATGGTTGGGGAATATGTAAAGTGATTCTTCTTAAAGAAGCAAACAGAAACAGGAAGTGCTCATAATACCAAGTTTCAGGCATTGTTCAAATAAGTACAAGCTACAAATGGAATGAATAAATAAATAGAAAGGCAAAGCTTCTTAGTCATTAAAATTTTGAATGAAAGAGACGGGTGGCAGCACGTAAGTGTTTTGCTTAAAGTGGTCATATAATGCGATTTAAATTTTTCCCTTCTCTTTGGAGTGTTACAAGCTCTTGGTGCATAAATAAGATCTGTAAAGTTGCAAAGACTAAAGTCTCAAATCCAAAGAGATATTCTTTTTAAAAGTTAAGAGTCAAACACCCCCCCCCCCAAAATGGCTCGTTCTAACACACCCCCACATGTCTTTGTCATGATGTGGGAAGATTTGCATAATATAGCCCAAATGTTGAAGAAAAGAAGGCATAACTTCTATCCTCATTGTTGCCACCGCAGCCATTTTGTGGAGAGGCTTTTTATTTCGTTGTGAAAATGAAACTACTTTGTTGGCCTTCCAAAAGAGGACACAACTAGAAACCAGTTTTGATTTTGAAATCATACAAGGTCGCCACATCTGAATTTCATGTGGTACATTTGCACGGGATTAGAGAAGCTTGTAATTTTACTCAAATTTACTGACTTAACTCCCGGATACCTGGATGTCAAGTGTTTGCGAGTCCCATTCTATGGTCCGGTTAGATGGATTTAACAAAGGAAACGTTCCCGGTTACTTAACTGTAACCTTGTTCCCTGAGAAAGCGGGTTGCGCGCCCGCAACACGGGGCTATACATAGATACATCACAGGTGCACTCAGTGCATTGGGAATGAGATTACCCACGCCACCGTGCTTGAAAAATGTCTGGACCCCTAAGGTTGTGCAGGTATGCTATCAAACCACAAGAAGGCCTCAGACATTAGCTTGTGATGTTGACTCAAGGACATGAGAGCCCGGAGTAGCATGGACATCCAAACTATAAAATCTTATGAATGTGTGCGGAGAGGACCAACCTCCTGCATCACAAACCTGTTGTAAGGGGGCACCCCCTATTGCCAAGAGAAAAAAACATTTTAGAGTCAGAAGTTTTATCTGATGCTGATTCTAAGGTTTGAAAGGGGGTTTCAACCAGACCCTCGAGACGTATAACTAAGTCCCAAGAAGGCATCTTGGTTTTTCGCTGTAGGCATCAGTCGTCTTGCCCCACGAAGGAAACGAGAGAGCAGAGGGTGTCTCTCGAGTGTCATCCCATCAATCAAGGCGTGGCAAGCCGAAAGAACGGCCACATAAACCACAGAAGCTCCCTCCGCTCCGGAATTGCCCATGGCGAGCCATCGAGGAGAGATATTATCTCTGAGAACCATACACTGTTCAGCCAACGTGGTGCTATCAGCAAGAGGCAAGACTCTCGTTGGCGAACTCTGGCTAGGACTACCCTCCCCGTTACCCTCCCCGTGCACAAACTACTAGCTACTACTAAATATTGTAGAAACATAATTTTCTGTAAAGTTGCTTTGTAATGATTTGTATTGTTAAAAGCGCTATACAAATAAACTTGAATTGAATTGAATTGAATACCCTCACAAAACCCCTCCATCCCCGTCACTTCTTGTGCTTCAGAGGGCGGTGCTTTTCCCCCTGGGTCTGGATGCGATGGCGCACACATGGCCCAAAATGCTCCTGTATGCATTTCCTAGTATAGCGATATGAAAGCACCCACGATACTATCAAAACACTCCAACCCAGCTTTATTCTTCGCAGAGATGGATAAAAAGGTGCACAGAAAACAAAAACCTCAAAAAATGAAATACGACTCGCCAAATGCTGACAGAGATGCCGATTCACATGGGACTAATATTATCACAGGTCCTAATATGGTAGGTCATTTGCGGGGGAATTTTTACTTTACAGATTACAGACATGGCTGATTTGCATGTGATTAAGATCACGGACAACCTTCGCAATTATTACAAATGACTGGATGTCACCATGTATTACTAATCACTTGCGAATAGGGCTTAAGTTGCATTTACAACACTGTTCCAGAACAGTTCGTCTCAAATATTCAGATATGTGCATCACATTTTATGGAGGACTGTTTCCTGGAAGAGAAGCCTACAATGTGCCTGTTTCTATAAAGTGGGGCAATTCCAACTTTGCAAGGACAGTCTGGTGCTTCTTACTCACAGTCTGTATGTATGTTTACATATTTATAGAATTTGCCACTGATGATTCAAACAAGAGTTGTGAGCATTGTAGAGTAGTGCTTGTTGTTTACTCAGTGTGATACTCATGTTTACTCAGTGTGATAAATGACATAAAAATGACAGTATAAGTCATTATAATTAGTAATTATGTCACCACTGGATGCAGCCAATGCCTCAATTGTAATGGGTTTTATTGGTTTTGTCTCGTTGCACCAGGACACGACATCACAGTATGGTAAGGGGCGTAACATTTCCGTGACACACTTAAGGTATTCGGCCAAACACAACACACTGGATAGCTGGCCAATCAGAGTACACCCCTCGCTTTTCAGAACTGTGAGCTTTGTAAAAATCGACGTGTTTCAAAAAAGGCGGGGCATAGAGGAGCAACAATAATGTACAGTACATGGAAAAAAATATTTTTTGAACCATAACCCGCATAAACACATCGCCTTACACCAAATACATAAAATAATGTTCTTTTTAGCAACATCATATGACCCCTTTAATATTCCTTTGTAGATCTGTTGTTTAAATTATTACTTGCTGCTAGGAAGGAATATTTAGTTTTACATTTACATTTAGTCATTTTGCAGATGCTTTCATCCTAAGCGACTTACAATAGGGGGATACATAAAGCAATTCTTCTTAAAGATGCAAACAGACACAGGAGGTGCTTGTAATACCAAGTTTAAGACATTGATAAGTACAAGCTAGAAAGAGAAATGTTTAAAAAAAGAGAGAGAGACCTTTTTTTTAAGATGAAGTCTAGTAGCTTCGAAAGAGATCAGTTTTCAGCTGTCGCTAAACAATTGTCAGGGATTCAGCATTCCGGATAGGGATTGGAAGATCATTCCACCAGCCAGGAATGTTTTGGAAAATGATTTTGAGCCTCTCTGTGATGGTACCATGAAGCGTCGCTCACTAGCGGATCTCAGACTTCTAGAGCCAATGTAGATTTGTAATAGTGTGTGTAAGTAGGTGAGCGGCGGGGCCTGTGGCTGTTCTATCGCTAACCAGTGCAAGGACATAAAGAGAAGTGTAAAATTGGCTCTTTTGGGCTTGTTGAAGACTAGTCGTGCCGCTGAATTCTGAAGTTTTTTACCTATTTCTTTACATTTTCGCTGTAGTTTGTGTTTTTGATTCCACTTACTGTTAATAATAATAATTGCTATCGGCTCAGGAGTCTGTTTTATTTGCATTGCTCCCTTCCTGTACTAAAGTGCAAACTGTAGTTTCGATTTGAGCAATTGCCCTGCTATAGGGCATTGGCTGTGCTAATTAGAAGGTGGCCACAGCGGTTTTCACTTTAGTGTCTTAGACTGTGTATTTATTTGATGTCTGTGCACTGACGAGGAAGCATTTAGGTCTCATATTCAGCCTCCTCATGATGACCGATCAGTGTAAAGACCTGCAACTTTACCTGCGTGACTTCACAGAGCAATGAAACTGCCAACACACTATGCATTATTTTTATCTTCCCTTTAGACACACTGCTTTCCTGTCCTCTTTTTTCCACCTCTATCATGTGTTTCCAAAATATTCCGGTTGTCTCTCGACAGTGCTTTAATGTCACACGCAGACACCACGCAATCTTGCTAACCTGCATCCTATCTTTTCATCCTCTACTGCACATCTTTCTTTCTCTGAGGGTCTCTGGAATTGTCAGTCAACAAAGCAGACTTAATTTCTGCTTTTTCTTTACAATCCACACTCAGCATCTTGGGCTTGACTGAGACCTGGATTTTTTACAGAAGACTCAGCAACCCCAGCTGCTCTAGCAAACTATTTTTCTTTCTTTCACATGTCAGGTTGGCCAGGGTGGGGGCACTGGTCTGCTCATTTCTAACAAGTGGAAATACTCAACCCACTCTCACCTATTCAATAATAACTCATTTGAATCTCATGCGGTTATTGTAATAGCCCTTATAAAACTCCAGGTTGTGGTAATTTACCGCCCTCCTAGGCAAATTCTAGCCACCTTCCTAGAGGAGCTGGTTGTCCTACTGTCCTCATTCCTGGAGGATGACAGTGCACTTTTAGTCTTTAGCGACTTCAACATTAATTTGGACAAGCCTTATGCTGCAGACTTCCATTCACTTCTTTCTTCATTTGATCTCAAACGACTTACCACTACAAGCATCCACAAATCAGGCAACCAACTTGATTTAATATTCACATGCAATTGTATTCCAGACAACATTTTGATAGAAGCCCTACATATCTCTGACCATTTCTTCATTACAGTTACTATAGTTTAACTATATTTTGCTACCTGTGTGCCACCTACCCCTTTGCCGGTTACTTTTAGATGAAAACTATGCTTCCTTTCACCCTCCCATCTTTCCTCTGTTGTATCCTCCTCTTTTCCCTCACCTACCCACTTCTCATCGCTGGATGTGAATGCAGCAACTGACACTTTATGCTCTACATTAATCTCTTGTCTAGATTATATTTGTCCTCTCTCCTTCAGACCAGCATGTGCTGCCCCTTCTAACCCCTGGTTATCTGATGTTCTTCATGAGCATCGGACAAAACTCAGGGCAGCATAGAGAAAATGGCGCAAATCAAAACATCTGTCAGACCTGAAGATGTATCAATCTTTGCTTTCATCTTTTTCTGCTGAAGTCCATACTGCCAGATCTTCATATTTCCACAACAAGATCAACAGTCCTCCAGACACATGTAATCTCCTTAAAACATTCAGTTATCTCCTCTGCCTCCTCCACCACCTCCCACTACTTCTATAACAGCTGATGATATCGCCACATTCTTCACAGACAAAAACAGAATGATAAGTAGTAATTTCTCAGCTCCACACACACAGGACCTCAAACCAACCACACACACAGCTAAAGCTCCCATCTTCTCCTTCTGTCCCCTCACTGAGGAACCTAGCAACAATTTTTGTTATTTTAAAATGTATTTGGCAACTTTTAGCAACCTTTGAAAAGTGCCTAAAATGATAAGATACATGTATTTTACCTCTAAATCACACAATAAGAAACCATTGAACAGCTAGCCAGCCAAGCAGCACCTCAGCCTGGAGAGAGGTGTTAGCAGAACACACATCACATGTGAATCAGTAGTTGCTAGCTGCAATAGTTCAATAATAATTGTTAATTTATGATACGCCTTGTTATTAGTTTGTACCCATAATCAGTTAAGAAAGATCTGTAGAAAAAATGGAAAATGTAGGCTAACTTTCTGCCAGGAAATTATTCATGAAGTTTACAGATATTTCTGTAAGCCTACACAAGGCCTATGTAAAGCATGATTTTAAATCAACGTAAAATGCCCGTGAAAATCAATGATCAAATCAAGCTTTACTACATAAAATGTATTTGTTCAAAAATGTGTAACTGTACAATAATTTAATGTTGAATTTAAATATAAAAATCTCTATTTATAAAAACTGTTTTGTATTTATATTACATTTACAAATATATTTTGTTTATATTATTTTTCAAAACATATCTAAAATGAACATATTTAAAATCATATTTTTTTGCGATTTGAGTAATACCATTGTGTATTCTATGCATTGTGTATTAGGCCACAATATCAAAAAGATACAGAGACAGCACTCATTAAGATAATAAATGATATTGCTTAAATTGTGACTCTGGCAAAATATTGGTGCTGGTATTGCTAGATCTCAGTGCTGCATTTGACCCTGTTGATCATAACATACATACTACTAGAGAGACTGGAAAACTGGGTCGGACTTTCTGGGATGGTACTCAAATGGTTCAGGTCATACTTAGAAGGGAGAGGCTATTATGTGAGTATAGGAGAGCATAAGTCTAAGTGGGCGTCCATGACATGCAGAGTCCCACAAGGGTCAATTCTTGCACCGCTCTTGTTTAGCCTGTATATGCTCCCACTAAGTCAAATAATGAGAAAGAACCAAATTGCCTGTCACAGCTATGCTGATGATACCCAGATTTACCTAGCCTTATCTCCAAATGACTACAGCCCCATTGACTCCCTCTTTGCCAATGCATTGATTAAATTAATAGTTGGATGTGCCAGAACTTTCTTCAGTTAAACAAGGAAAAAACTGAAGTCATTGCATTTGGAAACAAAGATGAAGTGTTCAAGGTGAATGCATACCTTGACTCTAGGGGTCAAACAACTAAAAATCAAGTCAGGAATCTTGGTGTGATTCTGGAGACAAACCTAGTTTCAGTAGTCATGTCAAAGTAGTAACTAAATCAGCATACTATCATTTAAAAAACATTGCAAGAATTAGATCTTTTGTTTCCAGCCAGGACTTGGAGAAACTAGTTCATGCCTTGATCACCAGCAGGGTGGACTATTGTAATGGGCTCCTCACCGGCCTTCCCAAAAAGACCATTAGACAGCTGCAGCTCATCCAGAACGCTGCTGCCAGGATTCTGACTAGAACCAGAAAATCTGAGCATTTCACACCAGTCCTCAGGTCCTTACACTGGCTTCCAGTTACATTTAGGATTGATTTTAAAGTACTTTTACTCGTATATAAGTCACTAAATGACTTAGGACCGAAATATATTGCAGATATGCTCACTGAATATAAGCCAAACAGACCACTCAGATCATTAGGATCGAGTCAGTTAGAAATACCAAGGGTTCACACAAAACAAGGGGAGTCCGCCTTTAGTTACTATGCCGCCCGCAGTTGGAATCAGCTTCCAGAAGAGATCAGATGTGCTAAAACACTAGTCACATTTAAATCTAGACTTAAAACTCATCTGTTTAGCTGTGCATTTATTGAATGAGCACTGTGCATTGTCCTAACTGATTGCACTATATTTTCACTGTTTTCTTTTCTTTTATTTAATGTAAAATCATTTTCTAACTATTTTAAATTCATTTTAAATAAGTAAATTTTTTAATAATTTTAAAAGTTTTAAAATTGCTTATTTTATTCTTGTTATTATTTTTCTTCATTATTATTTTACTTCCTTTTATGTAAAGCACTTTGAATTACCATTGTGTACGAAATGTGCTATATAAATAAACTTGCCTTGCCTTGCCAATGACACAAATTTCCATCATGTAATGACATCATCACCCAATAACATCACAACGACATTTAGCAACTGTTAGCAACAAATCAACCTGCCTTTAGCAACTTTCCCTGAAAATTGGTTGGCAACACTGCAGCCCACGAAAACTCAACTGTACTTCCAATAAGATTCCAATAAGAATCTGTGCAATCCGGAGTTTCGCATGAGGGCGAAAAAATTCCCCACACAGGATTTCACTGCATATTCAAGTTGATCATGCAAATTCGACCAACAGAAAGATGCTGGGCTTGAAAGTGACATCTTTGTGAGCTGTGCTTCATAGATCAATACGCTTGACAATGGCACTTAAACAATCTAGAACAGGGTTATTCAAATCTTGCCCTGGAGGGCCAGTGCAGTGCAAAGTTTGGCTCCAACCCTGATCAAAGTCACCTGCCTGTGATTTTCTAATGATCCCCAAAACATTAGTCTTGTTTGAGATGAGCAAAATCTGCACAGTACTGATCCCCGTTGATCAGCGCGAGATGCATGCAGGTTAGAAATGTGTCCGAGTTACGTCTGCCTTGCTCTTCTTCTTCTTCTTCTTAATGTTTAACGCGGTTGGCATCCAGCATAATTGGTGCATTACCGCCACCCTCTGCTCCGGAGTGTGGATCAGACAACAGGTTCAAATATAAAGGCCCAATCCCAAATTCTATTTTATACCCCTTCCCCTTCCCCTTCCCCTACCCCTCCGCCTACACTTCCCCTTGTCCCTTGATACAGAGTGTCAAGGGGTAGGGGAGAAAATATTCCCCTAAGGATTGGGACACCACTACCATGACGTCACACGTCATCATTCGTCGTCTAGCACTTACAATACACACAAATACTGGTGTGCATTAGAGCCTTTAATTATCGTTCTGTATTAATGAGCTGCTTAGATCCAAGATGGCGCCGCACATGGCTGCTTCAGTGCTTGGCTCTCCAGTGTTTGTACTGTTTTTGTTCGTTTTTCCTGTTTTTTGTTTAACAAACACAATCAGTTTCACCAGGGATGAACTGCTGAACATTCGGCAGAACACACCACATGATATTTTTCCGGATTTCTATTATACAGACGTTTTACTGAACATTGTTATCGGAGGAGCAGCGGCGCTGATCAAGCGCTTCAAGACGCGCAGACGGGGAAAGCGAGCGGGAGCGCTCGTCAGACTCAGGAAGCGCGGATTTCGAACGCCGTTGCCTAGCATCCATCTCGCAAATCTCCGCTCTCTACCCAACAAAACGGACGAACTCCTTCTGCTCTCTCGGACAAATAAGGATTTCTCTCACTCTGCTGCTCTGTGTTTCACGGAAACCTGGCTGAATGACGCCATACCGGACAGCGCACTCCATCTGCCGGGCTTTCAGCTGTTTAGAGCGGATCGCGACGCAGAATCAACGGGGAAATCGCGCGGCGGCGGGACATGCTTTTACATCAATGAACGGTGGTGTACAGATGTAACTGTGTTAAAGAAGATGTGCTGTCCTGATCTAGAAACGCAGTTTATCAACTGCAAGCCGTTCTATTCGCCGCGGGAGTTTCACTCGTTCATTCTGGTTAGTGTTTACATCCCTCCTCAAGCACAAGTAAGTCTGGCTTTACAGAAACTCGCTGATCAGATCACAGACACAGAACAACAACACCCAGACTCTGTTTTAATCATTCTTGGGGACTTTAATAAAGCCAATCTCTCCAGTGAACTGCCAAAATACAGACAGTATGTTACCTGTCCCACCAGAGACAGTAATATACTGGATCACTGTTACACCACAATAAAGGATGCATATCACTCTGTTCCACGAGCAGCTTTGGGACGTTCTGATCACTGTCTGGTTCATCTTATACCGACCTACAAGCAGAAACTTAAATCTGCTAAACCTGTAGTAAAGACTGTGAAGAGATGGACCAGCGAAACAGAGCAGGATTTACAATCTTGTTTTGACATCACAGACTGGAGCGTTTTTGAAGCTGCTACCACCGATCTGGATGAACTCACAGAGACCGTAACATCCTATATTAGTTTCTGTGAGGATATATGCATTCCTACCAGGACTTATTTAACATTCAACAATGATAAGCCATGGTTTACAGTAAAACTCAGACACCTTCGTCAGGCCAAAGAGGATGCCTACAGAAATGGGGACAGGGTCTTGTACAATCAGGCCAGGAACACACTGAACAAAGAGATTAGAGCGGCTAAAAAGACCTACGCTAAAAAGTTGGAAGACCAGTTTACTGCCAACGACTCTACTTCAGTTTGGAGAGGACTGAGAGCCATCACAAACTACAAGACACCATCCCCTTGCACTGAGGCTAATCAACGACTTGCTAACGACCTGAATGAGTTTTATAGTAGATTTGAAACCCCCAACACCCACTCTGACCATCTCCCTGCACAACCATTAACACCTCCTGCAATCCCCCTCTCCATACCTCCTGCTCTTCAAATCTGTGAAGATGATGTGCGCCAGGTCTTCAAGAAAAACAAAAGAAGAAAAGCACCAGGCCCAGATGGCGTTACACCAGCCTGTCTGAAAACCTGTGCTGACCAGCTGGCCCCCATCTTTTCACAGATCTTCAACAGATCTCTGGAGTTGTGTGAAGTGCCTTCCTGCTTCAAACGCTCAACCATAATCCCCATTCCAAAGAAACCCAAGATAACAGGACTTAACGACTACAGACCTGTGGCTCTAACGTCTGTCGTCATGAAGTCGTTTGAAAAACTGGTTCTGGCTTATCTGAAGGACATCACTGGACCCTTACTAGACCCCCTGCAGTTTGCGTACCGAGCAAACAGGTCCGTGGATGATGCGATCAACATGGCATTGCACTTCATCCTGCAACATCTGGACAAAACAGGGACTTATGTGAGGATCCTGTTTGTGGACTTTAGTTCGGCTTTCAACACCATCATCCCAACAACCCTTCAGACCAAACTGACCCAGCTCTCTGTTCCTAGCTCTATCTGTCAGTGGATCACCAGCTTTCTGACAGATAGGCAACAGTTAGTGAGACTGGGGAAATTCATGTCAAACAGCTGCTCCACCAACACTGGTGCCCCTCAGGGATGTGTTCTCTCCCCTCTGCTCTTCTCCCTGTACACCAACGACTGCACCTCTAAAGACCCCTCTGTCAAGCTACTGAAGTTTGCAGACGACACTACAGTCATCGGCCTCATCCAGGACGGTGACGAGTCTGCTTACAGACAGGAGGTTGAGCAGCTGGCTGTCTGGTGCAGTCTTAACAACCTGGAGCTGAACACGCTCAAAACAGTGGAGATGACTGTGGACTTTAGGAGAAACCCCTCTGCACTTTCCCCACTCACCATCATGAACAGCACTGTGACTGCAGTGGAGTCATTCGGATTCCTGGGAACCACCATCTCTCAGGACCTGAAGTGGGACAATCACATTGGCTCCATTGTGAAAAAAGCCCAACAAAGGTTGTACTTCCTTCGCCAGCTGAGGAAGTTTAACCTGCCACAGGAGCTGCTGAAACAGTTCTACTCAGCCGTCATTGAGTCAGTCCTGTGTACTTCAATTACTGTCTGGTTTGGTTCAGCTACAAAATCAGATATCAGAAGACTACAGAGAACTGTTCGGACTGCTGAAAGGATTATTGGTGCTCCCCTGCCCACCCTCCAAGAACTGTACACATCCAGAGTGAGGAAAAGGACTCAGAAAATCACTCTGGATCCCTCACATCCAAGTCACCCCATCTTTGAACTTTTGCCATCTGGCCGGCGCCTCAGAGCCGCAAATACAAGAACAGCAAGGCACAAGAATAGTTTCTTCCCCCAGGCAATCTACCTCATGAACAGTTAAATGTTTCCCACTTAAACTTATGCAAAAATGTGCAATATCCTTATATTTATTTGTTACCCCTCCACCCTAGAACATTCCTGCATCTCACTCAATCCGATTCCATTATCATTTATAGCACAATTGTTTATACACTTATTTATTTGCCAATTTGTAAATCTCCTGTAAATTTTTTTTTTTTTTTTTGTCTGTGTTGTTGTTGTCTCTGTTTACTGGAAGCTTATGTCACTAAAACAAATTCCTTGTATGCGCAAGCATACTTGGCAATAAAGCTCTTTCTGATTCTGATTCTGATTACTGACACACACACACACACACACACACATATCGGAAACCGCGCAGCACACACATCTAGGAGAGAATAAACTTGTCAACGCTGCCCCACAACTTTTATTAAATACAGTTTAAATACTGAATCGCTACATTATATTTTCCAGCGACGAGAGGATACAATCGCTGTTTTTAAGTAAACTCACTCTAAAAAGATAAATGCAAATATATTCGCAGATGCGAATACATGCAACGTCCATTTCTCTCTCTCACTTTCTCTTTCTCTCTCGAATAGGCAATATTTGAGAAAATAGTTTAGCGATTTCTAATTATTGGGGGGATTAGCCCCCATCAATGTCTACGGCAGTTATCGCCCTGATCAGACATATGCTGTGGCACTATCATGCAGTCTGTAATGATATGACGTTAGGAAATATTAGCGATTTTTTGCATTTCTTTGAGTATCATGACCGTTAATATGAACTCACAATTGAATGTAACATAAAACAAATGATTACTTTTCGTTAAAATCTTTATTTATGCCAAAAAAGCTTACATTTATGTGTCGTTTTGTTCGCTGTAGCAGCCATGTTGCAGAGATAATTCATACCCCTTCGTTTGAAGTGTGGTTCCGAAAAATCTTCGTTTGAAGGGCTATCTGGCCCTTCCCCTTACCCCTTCCCCTCCAACTAAAAGAGAATCGAGACAAGGGGAAGGGCTAAGGGGTAGAATTAGGATTGGGCCTAATTCACCCCATTCCCTCCTACTCCCCAAGCATATAAATCCACACACTTCACCATTATTCTACTCTATAATAATAATAATAATAATAATAATAATAATAATAATAAAATTATATATATATATATATATATATATATATATATATATATATATATATATATATATATATATATATATAATAGTTATAACCTTCCTCAATACTCCTATGACTCTTCACACTCTATTATAAACCCCTGTGTCCCTTAAGAAACCCATAAGAATTCTAGTCTGTGCCCTATGTTGAGTCCTCAATAGCCCTTTTAATGTCATGTCCTGAACCTCTATCTCTCTCAACTTATTCCTCATCAGCTCTCTCTGAACATCATACCTGCAGCACCTTAAGACCACATGCTCCACTGACTCCTCTTCCTTGCACACCTCACACAATCCCGTGTCATGTTTTCCTATTAACTTTAGTGTTTTGTTTAATAAACAATGTCCCAATCTTAACCTAGAGATGACGGTTTCCTCTCCACTTCCAATCACTGTACACTTAACATCCCTCTGGATTTGATATAATTGCCTTCCTTTTCCCTCTCTATCCCACCTCTCTTGCCACATTTGATTTACTGTCTTCCATATCACACTTTTAACCTCTGCTTTGCTGATACTGACTTGCATTTCTATATTTCCTTTTGATAATGCTGTCTTGGCTAATTTAACTGCCAGTTCATTTCCCCTTATCCCTACATGTCCTGGTACCCATACAATGTCTTCCTTGATTAAATATTCTTGTAACTGACTGTATGACTTCATTTAGAATGTCTTGCCGACTTTTTGAATAAAATGACCTCATACTTGCTAACACTGATGATGAATCTGAACAAACTAATACTTTATGCTGCCCTGTCTTTTCCACCCACCGTACAGCGATTAATATTGCCAGCATTTCCACTGTATAAACCCCTAACATATTAGAGGTTCTTCTATTAATTCCAATTCCTTTCCTTGGAACCACCACACTCAATCCTGTTACTTCCGTCTCTGGTTCCTTAGCGCCATCTGTATAAACCTGTGTGTAATCATTATACTTTTCTGCTATCCGATTGTTGAACACCATTTTTAGATTTATACCTCCCTTTGCCCTCCTTTTTTCCTCCAACACAAACCAATCCAAACCAAGCCAAACTAACTTCCAGGGAGCCATCTCTGGATAAACAACTGTGCAACTTACCCTCAAATTAAAAACTCCTAATTCTTTAGCTGTGTCATTTCCAATCCTACCAAAGTTTTCATTTTTCCTTTTCCCATATTCCCAGCTCTCCTGTAACATTGCCTTAGTAGGATGAGAATCATTGTGCCCCTGTAGTCCTGCCCAATAATTTGCCATCAACTGCTTCCTTCTTAGCTCTAAAGGACATTCTCCTATTTCTACCTGTAATGCTGATACTGGGGTAGTTTTAAAAGCTCCACAACAGCTCCTTGAGCTGCAGAACCAAAAACCACACATCCATAATCTAACACTGATCGGATTAGGGCCACATATATTTTCTTCATTGCTAATCTACTTGCACCTCATTATTTTCCCCTCAAACATCTCATTACATGTATTACTCTTTTGCATTTTTCTTCAATTCTCCTAATATGTTCTGCAAATGTCAAATGCAAATGTGAATCCAAATTAATTCCAAGAAATTTAAAAGTTCCAACTTTCTCTAAATCTCCTAATAGTCCTTCCTGAATTATTTTTCTTGTAAAGAAGACTGACTGAGTTTTCTCAATAGAAAACCTAAACCCCCAATTATATCCCCACTCCACCACTATATCAATTGCTTCCTGTATTTTCCTAGTAACATATTCTATATTCCTTCCTTTCTTCCATAGCGCGCCATCGTCTGCGAACAAAGACCGTCCTATATCTTCTGTAACTGTTCCAAATAGGTCATTAATCATAATAATTAAAAGTAATGGACTTATCACACTGCCTTGAGGTGTGCCATTATCAACTATGTATTGATCTGATAAATTTGCCCCAATCCTTATTTGTATTTTCCTTCCAAACAGAAAATCTCTTATCCAATTAAACACTCTTCCTTCAACCCCTATCTTACTTAATTTGATTAATAACCCCTCCTTCCACATCATATCGTAGGCTTTTTCTATATCAACAAATACTGCAATTACTGACTCTCTATTTGCTTGCGCCTTTCTTATTTCAGTCTCCAATCTCACCACTGAATCTATTGTGCTTCTTCCCTTCCTAAAGCCACTTTGACATTTAGCCAGTAATCCTTTTTTTTTTAAGGACATAAGTCAGTCTATCCGCTATCATCCTTTCCATGATTTTACACAGATTGGGTGTGAGCGCTATTGGTCTGTAACTAATAGGATTAGTTGGATCCTTACCCGGTTTTCCTATTGGTATCACTATCGCTTCTTTCCAGATACCTGGTAACTTCCACTCTTTCCATATTTTATTATATATCTCAAGAAGCTTCAACAATGATTCTTCCCCTAACTGTTTTAACATCAAATAACACACTTGATCTTTCCCTGGGGAAGTATGTTTTGCCCTCTTTATTGCTCTAATCAATTCAGCCAAAGTTCATGTCTCATCTAACTTACTTCCAGTTTCTTCCTTCCTATTCACTTCATTAAGATGCTGATTTAAAGTAATAGATCTCCTCCTCCTCTCAACTTCTGACAGATTTTCTGAACTATGAACCCTTGTAAATGATTTGGCCATCATCTCAGCCTTCTCCTTATTAGAAACTACAGTTTCTTCTTCAAATACCATAACTGGATATTCCCACTTCATCTTGTCTCCCTCCATTCTTTTAATCATTCCCCAAACTTCCCCCACTGGCGTAGTTCTTCCTATTTCATCACAGAAATTTATCCAACTACTCTTTGCTTGGCGAATTTTCCTTCTAACTATTGCTTGTTCCTTCTTGTATTGGATTAGATTTTGCACATTATGTGTTCTTTTAAGCTTCCTGAAAGCTTTATTTCTATCCCTTACTGCCTGTTGACATTCTTCATTCCACCAAGGTACCAATTTTCGATTTGCCTGTTTCTCGTCTTAGGTATAGCTTCCTCTGCTGCCATAATTATTGCAGAAGTTATCTGATTGTTAACATCATCTATACTTCCTGACACCTCAACCTTAACCATTGCATCATCACACAAATTCTGAAACCTTTCCCAATCAGCTTTACCAAAATTCCACATAGAAATTATATCTTCTGTTCCTCCTTCCAATTTCTCACGCACTGAGCACAAGACAGGGTAGTGATCACTTCCCACTGTTGTTGCTGTTAACACTTCCCAATTAGTATTTCCAGCCAACACACTAGATACTAATGTTATGTCTAATACAGACTCTTTCCCTGTTGAAAATTTTATTCTAGTTCCTCTTCCATCATTTAAGCACACCAATTCACTTTCTTCCATCAATTCTTCAATTATTGTGTCTGCCTTGCTCTGATGTCATGCTGACGAATGCCAAAAATCTCTCGCGAGCGCAAGGCGCACGTGTCCGATTCTGCAGTCAGGGCGCAGTTGCTCTCCACCAACTGCACTGATCAAAAGCATGATGGGAAACGACTTGCTGATGACACAGCTTAATGCTTATTGGTTTAAACAACTGTGATGTAAATTTCTCTTTTAAAATGTTTGATTTTAAAACTCTAATATCATGTTTTATGTGTATATGTTATGTGTGAATATTCCCAAACTATCTGAAAGTGCGATCTCTTTGGGTTATGCAATTTAATTTTTAAAATAAATAAATAAATAAAAACACATATGTCTGTATTAAAGAAAACAAATTGATAAACACGTCTTTGGTATGTAATTAAATGGGTGTCTTGTTCATTTTATTTATTTTCATATAAAAGCAACAGAACTTGAATTACATCCAGTTTATTAGCAACACTGTGCACAAGCGTGAATCCCACGATAGCCATCTTTGATCTCACAGGTGTCAGATCCACTACGGGGAGAGAGATCTGTCCGGCTTGCCTGCGCTTTGTTCACTCCTCCTCTCACTGCAGCCGCCTACTCTCGCCTACATTTCAGGCGAGGCAAGGCGCATCTCAAACAAGCCTATTGATTAGCATGCTCAGGTGTGTTTGACTAGGGTTGGAGCCATACTCTGCACCGCATTGGTCCTCCAGGGCAAGATTTGAATAGCCCTGATCTAGAATGAGGTGTCAGAAATTACCTCAGGGTTCCTCAAATCTGGCCCACGAGATCCATTTCCCTGCAGAATTTAGCTCTAACCCTAATCAAACACACCTGAGCATGCTAATCAGTATCTTCAGGATCATTAGAAAATCACAGGCAGGTGAGTTTGATCAGGGTTGGAGCTAAACTCTGAAGCGCATTGGCCCTCCAGGGCAAGATTTGAGGAAACCTGAATTACCTGTTCCATAAACCTCCACCTCACACAGTGTGAGATACTTCTGGATGTTAGGAATGTACATGTTCACATAACGACCTTCCATTCCCCCGCAAGAGAAACTGACAGAACTGCCTGCTGGGACAAGTGAAGTGACACCACATCTGCAGATAGAAAGAGAGAAACCATGACACAATCAGCTGACCTGCTAAAACCCAGTTCTCCTGACACGTTCATAATGGTTCCCTTTCATAGGTCACTTCAATGCTGCGGTGACGTCACCACTATGGAACACCTTCGGTGTGACGAATGTCTGAAGCCCTATACCATCCCGCCAATCCTATTGGCTAAATAGCGCGTGACACCGCCCATGCATGCGTACGCATATATATACCTGGTGCCGCACGCCATTTAACTCAGATTTTATTCCTTCAGTAAACGAAGCGAATGTAGCGAATCTTCTGTGCCCTATTATCTCGCGTTCTCCAGCGATCTTCACGAGCAGTATTACTCCTCTCCGCGGACGTGATGAGTTTTAGGAAATGCAAAGAGCCGTGTACCAGGTACATCGTGAAGGGGGACACTCATGACAGGTGCGTAGTTTGCTTAGGCTTACACCACGCACAGGCGGCACTTAGCGGCCTTTCTTCATGCCCCCATTGCGATGGCCTGCGGCTCAGAGTGCTGCGCTCGAGGTTAGATGTTTTTTCCGATGTCGCCCCCGTGTCTAACCCCCGCCATGTCACTTCTGCGACTGCCGAGGCACTGCACGAGGTGATAGCTTGGGGTGACACATGCGACATGGATTTTGAGGACAGCTCAGCGCTGGAATATTCTCCACATCGCTCGCTCTCTCCTACCCTAGTGCAGAGAAAAACTTTTATTGAGCCTGTTGTCTTTTCCTGTGAGGATTTACGGCCCACACCGGAGGCATGTAGTGCCATCTCCTTCGGTTGTGGACGCCATGATGACAACGTTTTATCCACCGCGGCCTCGGGGTCTGAGGACTTTGCAGCTGACACTAGCCTTCTCCCTCCTAGTGGACAGGAGAGGCGTGTTTCCCCCTCCAGTGAGCTGTTGGACGTGGTTTCTCGTGCGGTGGGTACATTGGGACTGGAATGGGAGGTTGAGAAGGCCGAGGCCCAACCTTCTTCGAAGCTGGACGACCGTTTTTTAACCAGTCGGACACCTGCACAGCCCCGGAGGCCTTTACCTTTTTTCCCGGACCTCCACCAGGAGGTTTCGAGGTCCTGGAAACAGCCGTTCTCGGCACGGATAATGAACGCTGCGGCTGCGGATTTCGCCACCATTTCTGATATGGCAAACCATGGCTATGCAGCGATACCGCCGGCGGTAAAGGAATTACGGTGGGCAATGGATTTGGCGCTTCGTGCTACCAAACATACTGCTCGAGCAGTGGGCCGTTCCATGGCCGGTTTGATCACGGTTGAGCGCCACCTCTGGCTTAATCTCACCGACATCAAGGAGAAGGATAAATCTTTTCTCATGGACGCCCCTGTTTCCAAGGACGGTTTGTTCGGAGAGGCTGTCACTTCAGTGGTGGAGAAATTCAGGGCAGCGAAACAGCAATCAGCCATTTTCCACCAGCTGATTCCCCGCAGACCCAGGGAGGTTGAACGCCGACAGGCTCCCGCACTCCTCTCGGGAGGAGCCTTCACCTATGGCGCCCCCTCGCAAGGACTTCCACCGGCTCAACAACGTCAACGTAAGAGGTTGAACCTGAGTTCGACGGCTAACGCCTCTCGTTCTCGGGCACCGAACAGCAGCTCCTGATCTTTTTGCTGCTTGCCAGGGACTGTGCCCTCCGCTAGAGAGCGCTGTTGGACCGCTTTCGCGCATCCAACATTCTCATTGCAGTCCCCATGCTCAAACTCTGACTGTCTCGCCGCAAACAGCGCCTCAAACAGCATTGGATCGAGTTGTAACGCCAAACGCTCCCTCAGACACTCTGCGCAATCCAGCTTTTAGAGTTCGAGGGGCATTTCAAAGGGTCTTGCACGGACGGCCCGTCATGACGGCTCACACAGCCGCCGCTTTTTCGCTAGTGGCAGAGCCCGATGTTCAATCTGTTGGCCTAACTCCTGCCGTGGACGCGTTTCAGGATTACGCACAACGAGATGCAACGACTATTATGCATACACTTCCCCTGTGCACGAACACCGCGAGTTTTTCTTGCCCAGACATTTCAATGTGTGTGACAGCGTTGCAGGAAACGGACATTTTGAGACCGCTAATATTGTTTCGGGCAGCGTGGGAACGCTTGCCCGGCATTTCTCAATGGGTGTTACACACAATTTGTCAAGCATACACCATTCAGTTTCGGAAAGGCCCACCCCCTTTCCGCGGAATTCTCTCCACGGTGGTGAAACCGATGGATATAGCAGTGCTGCGACGGGAGATGTCAGCTCTACTGAACAAAGGGGCTATAGAAGAAGTACACCCCTCTCAGATGGAGTCAGGGTTTTACAGCCGTTATTTTGTGGTACCAAAAAAAGACGGCGGATTACGACCCATTCTGGATTTACGCCGTCTGAATCTTGCACTCAGGCCGAGCAAATTCAAGATGTTGACGGTAAAGTCTATTTTGTCTCAGATTCAACCAAACGACTGGTTTGTCACGATCGATCTGATGGATGCATACTTTCATATTCAGATCATCAAGAGACACAGGAAGTTCCTCAGATTGGCTTTAGAGGGCAAAGCATATCAGTACCGCGTTCTTCCCTTTGGCTTAGCTCTAGCTCCCCGTACTTTCTCAAAATGCATGGACGCAGCTCTGGCCCCGTTGCGGCTCCAGGGCGTCCGTGTTTTGAACTATTTGGATGATTGGCTGGTGTTAGCGCAATCGCAGACTCAAGCACACTCTCATCGGGATTTTGTGCTGAATCATTTACACAGCCTGGGCTTACGCACAAATTTCCAGAAAAGTGTGTTAATCCCCTCTCAACGGATTACCTTTCTGGGAATAGAATTGGACTCTCGCGCGATGACAGCGAAGCTTTCTCTCCCGCGCGCTCAGTCGATTGCGTCATGCGTGCGGCGCTTCAGAGCGGGTCACGCAGTGACAGTGAGATTGTGCCTCAGACTTTTAGGTCTAATGGCAGCGGCTCTTCCCGTAATTCATCTGGGATTACTTCACATGCGCCCGTTTCAGTGGTGGACGAAACGACGGAATATTTCACCCCGTTGTCTTCCGCATCGAACGATCTCGGTGACACGGAGGTGTGTGATGTCGTTAAAACTGTGGACGTCAGCCGAATTTCTCCGTACCGGGGTTCGGCTGGGGATCTGTGCCTCCCGAGAGACTGTCACGACAGATGCGTCTTTGACCGGTTGGGGAGCTGTTTGTCAGGGGCGCCCAGCCCACGGAGTGTGGACAGCGGCACAACGCAGCTGGCACATAAACAGATTGGAATTACTGGCTTTCTGGCTCTCCAGTATTTTTCGAGTCTGCTGATCGGCCGTCATGTGCTTCTCAGATCAGACAACACAGCGGTCGTGTCGTACCTGAATCATCAGGGAGGATTACGCTCTCGCCCCCTGTGCAGGCTGGCGAGACGTATTCTTCTTTAGTCTCACAACAAATTTCTGTCGATCCGGGCTGTTCATATCCCCGGACGACTGAACTTCGGAGCGGATTTACTATCCAGACAGATTCTGGAGCAGGGGGAATGGAAATTGCACCCCAAGACGGTGAATCACCTATGGCGGATTTTCGGAGAAGCGAAAGTGGATTTATTCGCATCGAGCACGACTACGCATTGCCCGCTATGGTTCTCCCTATGCCCTCCATCGCCCCTGGGCTTGGATGCGTTAGCTCACAACTGGCCCAGGACCAGTTTGTATGCGTTTCCCCCAATTCGTCTGATCCCAGCGGTATTATGCAGAATACGGCTGGACAGAGTGGAACAGCTGCTGCTGGTGGCTCCGCGGTGGCACACACAGCCGTGGTTTGCGGATCTGATCAATCTGTTAGCGGGCTCTCCGTGGGAGATTCCCCTCAGACAGGATTTATTATCGCAAGCACAGGGACTGATTTGGCACCCGAGGCCAGATCTGTGGAAACTGTGGGCGTGGCCTCTGAGCGGAGTGAGTTAATATGTCCCGGTCTTTCTGTTGAAACCACCGAGACTATACTGAACTCTAGAGCAGCTTCTACGAGACGCTTATATGCTTTCAAGTGGAGACTGTTTACGACATGGTGCAAAACTCATAATATGGATCCAGTTTACTGCCCAGTGGCTTCAGTACTGGAGATCCTTTAGGACCGTTTTTCGGATGGAGTGACACCAGCCACCCTGAAGGTTTATGTGGCAGCCATTTCAGCTTACCACGAGTATATAGGTGGTGTCTCAGTGGGCTGTCATACACTGTTTTTTTCGTTTCATACAGGGTGCATGGCGGCTGAGACCTTTCTGCCCTGTGCGAGTTCCTTCATGGGATTTATCCATTGTGTGGCATGGTTTGTCAGGGCATCCGTTTGAGCCCCTGGAAACTGTATTGGATAAAATCCTGACTCTGAAGACACTTCTTCTTATGGGTTTATCCTCCCTCAAGAGAGTTGGGGATTTACAGGCTCTCTCTGTCTCACCCTCGTGCATGGAGTTTGCACCGGGCTCTGTGAAAGTGTTGTTGCGACCTAGGCCTAATTATGTCCCTAAGGTCGCATCTAATCCCTTTCGCTTTCAGCAGGTGGTCCTGGAGGCTTTATCCCCTGCTGTGGCGGAGTCTGGAGATCTAAGTCTTTGCCCTGTGAGAGCTTTAAAGACTTATGTGGATCGTACTGCCCCATGGCGTGAGTCTGACCAGCTGTTTGTCTGTTTTGGACATAAGAATAAAGGCCATGCAGTTACAAAACAGCGCATGTCCCATTGGCTGGTGGAGCCAATATCCTTAGCCTATGAGGTGCGCGGGCTCGCTTTGCCCTTAGGAGTTAAAGGTCATTCCACGAGAGCAGTGGCTTCTTCTCAAGCCTTTCTCAGTGGATCTTCTATGGATGATATCTGTGCTGCGGCAGGCTGGTCCTCACCGAACACTTTTATCAAGTCTTACAGTCTGGATGTGAGGATGGCTCCTGGCTCCCGGTTTCTCTCTGCTTGAGCAGATGCTTCCTTGGATCCCAGCTATCAGGTACGTCAGGCGTTATGGTATAGCATTCCCATAGTGGTGACGTCACTGCAGCATTGAAGTGACCTATGAAAGGGAACATCTCGGTTACGTATGTAACCTTGGTTCCCTGAATAGGGAACGAGATGCTGCGGTTCTGGCCGTGCCATACCTTGGTAGCATTCTTCTTCTTCAGTCATGATATCTGAGTTAAATGGCGCGCGGCACCAGGTATATATATGCGTATGTATGCATGGGCGGTGCCACGCGCTATTTGGCCAATAGGATTGGCGGGATGGTATAGGGCTTCAGACATTCGTCACACCGAAGGTGTTCCATAGTGGTGACGTCACCGCAGCATCTCGTTCCCTATTCAGGGAACCAAGGTTACATACGTAACCGAGATGTTTTCATAACTTCACCTTGGATTGTTGTTGCCGTAGTTTTCCAGAGAGTTTCCGATGCGGATCTCTACTCCAGTTGTTTGATCCAGCCAGCCATCGCCTCTGTTGGTGACGGTCACTTTGTAAATGTAGTAAGAATCCAGCAGGTCCAGCCTCCACCATGGGTTCAGCTGGTATGATGTGATGGAGCAGTATATATGGGCTACACCTGGAGCGTATCTGATGCCGTCAATGGCCTGTGCAGCTCCACAGCTATAATATGTGGATGACTGTACAGCCTTTCCTTTTAATGCCAAATTCTCTAAAAACATGTAAAGAGATAGAAATGTGTGAAGTTTCAGTACATTTAATTCGGTAAAATATTAAATTCCAGTCCAAAACACTCAATTCCATTTACTACTACAATAAATTCTGAATTTAATATTTTTAATGGATCTGCACTTACATGAACTAACTATGAGGAGATGCATTTTATTAACCAACATTAAAAAAAATATATAAATATTATAATTTGTGTATTGGTTAATGTTAGTTAATGCATGTTAACTAATGGGACATTAGTTTCTACTTTTTACCTTTCAAGTTTTCTGAACTCCCCTGAATGGAAAAAACTCCTGTTACAAAAACAAAATATTTCCATTGCTTTCTGGGAGGTCCATCAAGTTTATGTTGCATTTGATTCTTTAAAAATGTTAATAAAGAATAGCTAAACAGCATCTATAATTGTACATCATCTGACTGATGTGTGTCATTTATACTCACCCAAAAGTAAAAACTGATAAGAGAGTCGCTCCATCGTGTTTGTTAAAGATCATTAACCAGATACCTGTGATGGTCAGATATGACAAGGGCATCCATCCCTCTTTTTATCTGTGTTTCTCTTACCAGCTTGTTTCTCCACCCTTAGGAAATTCTGACTGACAGCTTGCTGAATATATTTCACACATCACAGGACCTCCAGAATCGCTTTTCTCAGCACACCTCTCAGGTCAAGTCTGATTTACTAAACAAATCTGACAAAATGCAAATGAAGATGAGGACTTTAAGGATTTTTTTTTCTTTTTTTTTGTTCTTGTACTTAAAATAATAAATAAATTTAAAAAAAAAAATTGGAACGTAAGGTTCTTTTTCATACAGTTTTTCTTCATCTAAATAACTAATATTCCATTTAAAGAAAACACCATAGTGCTTGGAAAGTTTCACCTCGCCATGAGTTTCATTATTAGTGTTAGTTCAAAATAAGATCATCTCCTAAAAGGAATCATCTAATATAAGTAGAATCAACATAACCATATTGTGTTGTCCAATGTGAGGCAGTTTTCTTCTTGAGCATCTTTTATCATTAAAGTAGTTCATTCTGAATTGAAAAAAAAAACTATTGTTGTAAGGTATCATAAAAAAAGCAATGGTATAAATGGATGAGAAAATCATGTGCCATAAAGAAGACATTCAAAATAAGGATGCATGTTTAAAAAAATAAGGACATTTTTATTTTATTTATCATTGCCTGCTTGACATGGACAGTAAATTGTAGTAAAAAAAAAAAAAAGTATTTGCACAACATCAAACATTTCAGATTTTACAATTCTTGTAGGATTGTTCTTTTTTTTTTTTTACTTATGTAAAAAGCTAATTTGTAGTAGCTGTAACTTGTCATTTAGTGCAATGATTAAAATACCCTGATAAATCGTCATTGAACAGAAATTTTCAGCTGATTACAGCATTTCTTAAATTCTGTGATGTTTACAGATTTATTCTGTCTTGAATGTTTGTTTATCCAACACTAGATTATCAACAACATCTTTACAAATGACAATGTAGACAATGTGATCAGCATTTGTTTACACTAACCAATTCTATACGATGTCAGATCAGTGAAAATCTTTGCCTCAGAAATCCCTTTTTTTTAGTGAATCTTCAATGATTTAACAATTTTCTACCAGAGACCAAACACAATCTCCTGGACACAACCTGAGAAAGCAATTAGAAGGGGGTTTTAAATGTACAAAACATGAAAGGAGAATAATTGGTAAAACGCAATAGAAATGCATTACAATAAGGACAGGCCAGTGGGAATTCTCAAAAATACGCAAATCACCAGGAACATAGTGTGAAAGTACAGCTGTACAAAGTTCCTTTTGTTCTTCGTCCAGTGATAAAATCTGGACAATTTTTTTTTTTAAATCTCTGCTTGTACTGTATGTTATTTATAGCAGCTCCAGATGAACCCACATACCTTTAGTTCATCTCTCCTGATTTCCACTCCATCAGTCTGATCACTGATCATTTCCATGTTGTTTTGTGTGTATTTAAATGATCTCAAGCAGGATGTAAATCTGGAGCTCCACAGGAGTCCATCATGTGCTCAAAGCTCAAGCAAAGACCTGTCACTTTATACAGGTCTTTTTGTTTTGCCTCAAAAACAGATATAAGCACCACTGTAAGCTGTTACGTTCAGAAAGATACTTTTTTTGACATCTTCTTTTGTGAGGTCAGTCATCCAACATTCAAAATATGTGTTTAGGCTTAAATTGAAAAATGATGTATACAGATTTAACAAACAAACTAAAAATCTTTTCATTTTTAGTATCTTTTTTTTTTATATATACTTTTTTTGTTATTTTCTTTAAAAGGTACATCGGATGCCCATTTTTCACAAGTTGGTATGATTCTTTAGGGTCTTCATGAAATGTCTAAAAAAACATTGTTTGTTCAAAATTCCTCAATGGCTGTCTAAATCCTTTTTTTCCTTATCAAAAACAGCTCCATTCACAGAGTTCAAATGTATGAGACTGAAACAAAATATTTGATCACAGTACTATTAAAGAAATCTGATTTCATTTAGTGTATGTATGACTGACAAATATGCCTAATATTAAGTTTATTATCTGGCTAATCCAAATGGATGGACATTTTATATGCAATACATTACATAAATCTTAAGTGCAATTTTATTCAAATTTGATTGGTTTTCATTGTTTTTTTCATTCGTATAACCTAAAGGCATCATAAAGCAGTGGTTCATATATGATTTGGAGCAGGTCCGTGCAGAGACCTTTGAAGGCACAGGTGCTAAAAGTATAAAAGGGACACATGGAGCATGGCTTTTAATAGGACTGTGGTCTTTGCTGATATGTGTAAATCTGAAACGTATGTTTCTGTATTGATAGCAGCAAATGCCATGATACAGTTTTGAATAAGAAACAAAAAAACAGAAAAGACCATTTTAAGTTTTAAAGTTGAAGAAAAGTTAAACATCTTAATCACTCTGGAATTGAAAAAAGAATTATTATTATTATTATTATTATTATTATGGAGTTTACAGGTTATGGTGGTTTTGCTGTTGTAAACACTACTGTTGTTATTGTCGAAAAAATAAATATTTGTCTTATTTAAAATATAATTATATTATAATCCTGTTCTGAATTTATTCATTTTTTGAATGATAACGATCATAAAAACATGATCGATGAGTATAATTCGAAGGACGAGAAAATCAGTATAAGCCTGTTTTACCGGTGTTGTGATAATTATTTTTAAGGCAGTCTACATTTTTTAAATAAATACTGTAATAAAAGATTTCAAAGTAATTGTTTTTAGTCATATAGCATAAAGACAAGAGCCCTCGATACGCTTTAAACTTTTCTCAATCAAGAAAAGTTTGTTTATATTGCTGTGTGTAGAATAGTAGCTGCATTATATTTAATAAATATTTAATTTTAATGAAATGTAAATCCATCCCCGGTACTTTATTCAGGCAGGTGTGTTCATGTAGAGGTTTCTAGATTTAAATGACCTGACGTTTATTTGTATCCAAAATGAGATGTGAATATCAGGAGCGCTGAACACTCTCATACAGTGTCTGTGTCATTCATACTGGGAGCTGGAGGGTGCTCTCAAGCAGAAAGTCCAAAACAGACTCATAGAAGTAATAATTTATAGAGACAGAGCGACACACATCATACTCTTTAAGCCACTCCCAACAGGGGGAAAACAGTCCAATGCTCTCCATTGACTTTGCATTGCAGGAAGCTGCCTCCTTGGCATTTCTGACTTTTAACAAAAAACAGAATGATGTCTAAAAGCTGCTGTGTGACAAGTTTTACAGTAAACAAGCTAAAAACAATAAAGTTTCTATAAACTGTCGACCAAAAAAACCAAGAAGTCCTCGCTGCAGTCTGTCGCACGATGACGTAGCTGGATCAGATCCAATACGTAGTGAATGGAGGTGTGTTTTGGCGACGTCATAGAAGCATGCGCAGTACCGATCGCTGGATTATAATGCGCATGCGCTAGTCTTAAGTAACATGTATGCTTAATATTGAATCGAGATGTTCTAACCTTCTAACCTATGGTTCTAACCTGTGTAGTAGTAGTTCTGATAATACGTAATTATTGATGAATAATTATTTACATAAATGTGATTAAGTTGTCCTAGTTTCTCTCGACATACATGCAAAATAGTTAATTTTACAACATTTTAAATCACGATTTTAAACCTAAATTTGATGGATTAATAACATGTCGTCACCACAAGTATTTTTTTAATGCGTATATATAGAACATTTTAAAATTAAGCAATTTTATTTTATTCAGGTCATATTTGCTGTTTAGTGGAAGCAAAAATGATTGTCTCTGTAATTTTAATCATAAAGCTACAATACAATATGGTCTGTAAACAACTTAACATGCCAGTACACATTCAAGGGAAAATTGCAAAAAAAAAAAAAGACAGCATAAAGAATTCTTTAATGACTCATTTTTTCCATATTGATATGTACATAAGGTTCCCCTTATTTGCTCTTCAGTGTTTGCAGGACATGTACGTACCTTTAAAAGAAAAGAAGAAAAAAAAAGAAAAGAAAAGAAAAGAAAAAGAAGAAAAGAATTTAAGTTTAATGTATAAACATTCAGATCAAGTAGTTGTCACTCAGTTGTCCTTGGGTCTATAGTGATTCCCATCACAGATGAAGCAGTCTGCTGAGCAGTAACCTTCAAAGTCTTTGGTTGAGTAAAACGCAAGAAGGATTCCTTTCCTTCCATCTCCAACATAGCCTGGCGGAAGTCTTTAAATAAGATCCCACAGCAAAGGCAACTCGTCACTTTATATGGCACTCGAAACCTCTCCTTGTACTCACTGGAGAATGCACTCCAGTTGACAACACCTATTGTAAGAAAGATATTTAAAGTAATAATACATTTTGAGCAAAGCTTGAAATGCATTTGCAGTTTGAACGTAATGTGTGGAACTGTTTACTGGTAAAAAAAAATAAAACTAATAAAATGAAATAACTTACTATCAAGCCAGGCAAAATGAGCCTCTTTTCTAAATGATGCTTCACTAACAACATCATGGAAAATCCTGCACGTCAGAGACAGCCTGAAGAAAGACACATCTCCATCTTCTTTGACCACATTCATGAGGATACATCTCAGGATTTATATTGAATATTATTCAATATAAAATACTAGTCAAATAATAGCATACATTTAACATGTTAAAAATAAAAACATTTGGAATAGGGAAAACTCCCACCTTACTTATGTCCACCTCATCTGGCACCTCTAGCACCTCATCAGCTTCCATTTCCAATTCTCCTAAAGAAAGAAATTATATTCACACCAATAGAATAATCATGAAATATTTATGGAAAATGGAACTTGAACATGTTATCATCAGTTGTCAGATTAGTTGTTGCAAACCTATTTTAGTTAAAGTTATACCTGTCTTCATTTCTTTGCGCCTTTTTCTGAGAAGCTTTCTTTCAGCATCTGATCTTAATTTATAAAAAAAAAACAAAAAAAGACAAATGAACAAAAACAAGTGAACTACAGTTTGCCTAGCAAGTACTTACTCCACACAGGAAAAAACACCATAAAATACCAAATACTGTGCAAATTAACATCATTAAAGAGAGGACAAAAAACTGCTACTTCTACTCCTCCTTCAACTACTAATACTAATAAATGTGTTTTATTTATTGGAAGTACTTGCAAATAGGCTTACTTGACGGGATAATTTGTTAGCAGGAGCAAGCACCACCATCTCCTTACTGCAGCCATGTCAGACTGGAAAATATGCTTAATGTAAATCACCCTTTGAGAATATACTTTTTCCAAAATTATTAGTTTTGATAGCTCACCTCAGCAAAATCAAAGAGACCTCCCATTACAACATAGAGTGTGTACTGTAACATTAAGAGTAAGTTACATCAAAACAGACATAAATAATAATAATAAACTTTAATTAAATTGTTTTAGGAGACTGCATCAATATCTTAAGTTAGTTGGATATTGGTTTTGCTCAAACCACAAAATAAATTAATGACAGACAGCAATCTGACAAAGTTATCAAAAAAAAAAAATTATTGTTATCAAACAATTCTTCCTACCATCAACACAAACACTCCACAGTTATTTGAACAATTCTGCCTTGGAGCACCCTGTTGAGTTCATTTGAAATAAACATGTTATAATTATTCAAAAATAAACTGTGTTTGAATATCTGAAATGTAATTTAGTTATGGCAACAAGAAAACTGCTTACTTTGAGATCATCACGTCCATACTCCTTCCACGGCCCAGGATGTAGTTGCTGTGCAAGTTTTCTACAAAGCATTAAACCACAACAACAATTAAAACAAAAATGGATTAAAAAAAATAATAATAAAAATGCTAATAAACAAACTGGGGTGGAACAACCCCAAACAAATTTGACTAATTTATCATTGTTTAAACAATTTTATCTATAAACTATAATAGAATTCCAGCGATTAGGTAAATGTAAATAGTTTAAGCATCAATGAAAAATGAGCCATAAAACAAAAAAACAAAATGCATGCAAATGGATGTATGGCACAAAAACAGAACTACCATAATCCTGAACTAATTTTGAACTCTTAATATTTTTCTGAAAAAACCTGTAGGGACCAACAAAACGACAATCGCTGAAGTCAGTGCCGTACAGTGAATCAAGCAAATACATCTCACTGCTTTTTGGTTTCATGATCTGTAAAACTGGTTCTATTAAGTGATTCTTGGAAGATACAATTATTAGTTATGTCAAAATATCTCTGTGTTACTTGCATTAAGGAGAACTGATCATTTAATCATAAAATACTTACACATATCATCCAATGGTTTGTAGCCCATGAAGGCAGTAAGATGAAGTCACATCTTGCTATATGTTCCTAATACAGACAACAAACATTTTTAAACACCACCTAAAATGACCCTAGTTTACTTCTATTAAAATTTCAGTCATACTTACAGGTAAGTTAGCTGAAGGGTCTGCACAGAATGGTGGCAACCATGTCACTGTCACATATGAGAAAAAAAAAATCATATTCGCTCATCACAAAACAAAAACATTTTTGTGCATGTGATTAAACTCACAGTCCCTTCAACATCATTTGGATGGCCCAAGGTAATAAAATCTGATCTGTCCAGAATTGTTGCTCCTACTTGAGCCAAAAATTGTTGTTGTGATTCCTTTTCATTTAAAGCATTTTTTTATCTAGAAAAACAAAAACAGTTGTAAGCATGATTACTTTGCATGAAAATGCAAAATAATTCAACATACCATCTTAATTTGGTCACTGCTTTGTGGATGCATCCAGCATGCCCTGTTTGGCTGCACATTTCGTAGGGCTGTCAAGTCCATCAATGAACCCCGGCTGGGGTCTGAAAAGAGACAAAATATTATGACCCAACTGTGCTAAGTGAAGTGAGATTTTACAAGTGCAGTGTTTATCAGGACATTACTTACAGTGTACTGGATCTATTTGTGTAATATCACATGAGAGTCTCTTACTATCATTTAAGGACTGTGGAGGCGTACCTTCACATACAGGACAAGAAAAAGCTATTTTACAATATGTGACAAAATTACTGGTCATTGTAAGATGTAAAAATAATAATAAAAACTTACCAAGTACTATCTGACCATAATCATTGAAGGTTAACTGATCACTAGGTGATACAACTTTTTTCAGGCTGTCCTCTATGTTTTTATTCTGTGCGATGTTATAATGGTGAATGATGTTGCGCATCAAAAATGTGTGTCCTGATGGCGTGAGCATGTTAAGGATATAATTGTTTTTGCGCATTGCAGCAAAAAGTTGCTCTGCGGTTTGAGTATTTACCCAGCCACAAAGTTCTGGGACTACCTGGACTCTCCTAAGAGCATCTCTTGGGTCTTTTGTATTGAATTCGTGGAATCTGTTATACAAAGCATAATGCTCTGATGATCCAGTCAAAGGATGGCAGTTGGTATCCTCCTCCTCCTTCTTATTTTTCAACCATGTTAGATTAACTTTGAGCTTGCCTTCTTTTGCTAGCTGGATATTGGCTGTAGTTTTTCACTAGGTTTTCATAATTTCTTCATACCATACTCGTAAATTTTGAGTAAATCTACCTACTTTTACCAACATTTTGTCAGTGGGTTGACTCAAAGACTAGTTTAAACAGTATTAATTAACCCATGAATAAATTGCAAGTATTTTCTTACAGCAAATGAATTTTTTTTATCTGCCAATGAAAGCATTATTGCTGAAAATGAAATGTCCATCAACATAAATTAAAAATTCCTGGGACATTATTATTATTTTTTAATTAAAGCTATAACTTTATGTATTATTAAAATATATTATTATTATTATATACATAGATATTTAAGTGATAAGAGTCAGATAATTTACCAGAGGCACCCCAAATCTGCTGGAAGATTTTGTCGTACGCTGAGCGGTTTTGCATCTCCGTCCGCAAACGTAACACAAGATCCATCCTTGATCCCTTTGTGTCCAATCCACATTCTTTGCACAGCTTCCTCACTGCATAAACCTAAACATATGACAGACTTTGGTTAAAACCAAAATTGTTGCAAAACGTAATTAGATGTTGTAAATTTGTTCTTACCTTAAGATTAAAGAGCTCATCACCTAACCTTTCCTCTGTGACGTCAAGATCTGGAACATCCCAGGACTTTGTTTTTTGTAGTTTTGCATGCTCAGTGTTTAGAACAATGTCTGAATTCCGGGTATTAGGTCCAATCCAAGGAGCCCAGGAATCATAACTGGGACGAACTACAAAGGGGTTTTTCCTGCCACCTTAAGAGAAATACAGAGTGTACAAGTACATTAAAGAATTTCTTTAGTTACACAGACCTAAATAATATTACACATTAAATAACTTACTTGAAAGAAATCCCCGGCCAATCATCTCCATCGTTACGGATTCCCAAAAAGAGACAATGTTTGTATCACCCTTGAATTCTGATGGTGGTGTGGCTATTTCAATGCAACACACAAATTCACAAATCAGGAACATGCTGTTTTTAGAAAGCATGTGTAATACAATGTACACAACACATACTTACAAGGAATACTGAAGACTCCTTTCTTGTGGAGATCCATGCTCACCACTTTGGGGTGATAACCACAATTGATGCATGTGTAAGAATAGTCATGGCTGCTCAAGGCTTCAAAGTGGAGGTAACCATGGAGCACTGTGTCTTTGCTGGGAAATTTTGCTTTGGCAGTGGCTTCAAGTATGCTCATTACTCTGCTAACAGCAGTGTGATTCTAAGAATATTCACAGAGTATATAAAAAAAAAATGTTACATGACATAACACGTATTACATGAAACAATATTAACATCAGTAGTTGTACATATTACCTGAAGAGCATTGCGAAAAATCAGACACAAGTGTAGAGAAAGCAGAAGGTGGTCATTGAAGTTATGGATACCATCAGTGAATTCCTGGTACCTGTACATCATGCTGCAGTTGCTGCAGACTTTGTAGTAAGTTGAAATTCCTTAAATTGAGAGCAGAAAAGTTAAACACAAAATAACAGTACACTCTTTAAATAGAATGTTTTATTTAACAATATTTACCTTCAACTACCCCAGTGAAGGTCAGAATCTTTGCTTGTGAGGTTATAATAATTGGGTCACTTAGAACATGATTACCCTCACGTTCGGAGCAGAACGCTTCTTCAGGAATTAGTTGGTGTCTAAAGTCACTACCATGTTGTAGACCACCAACCAAATTTTCAGGAAAGTCCACAGGTAGAGATTTATTTTTCAAAAAATAGCGTACCATCCTCTCTATTCCATCATCATTAGGTGGGTACTGACGGTCATTACAGTCATCCACACTCTCAGGATGCGGTTGAGGTTTCTGCCTGGAATCAATCCTTTCGGTGGTCTTCACCTTCTGGAATAGAGCTCTCTCATTTTGAAATAAATGCCATTTAGCTATTGCTTTATGAATACATGACTGTTTTGTTTTATTACATGGACAGGCCCATGTGATCTTCTTACTGTCATATACAACAGTAACTCTTCCAAGTCTACAGTAATAAGACATTTTTGGCTCATACACTGATATATATTTTTTCGTTGAGGGCCCAGCAAATGTGATCTCTACAGAAAGTGGCACATCGTCTTTGTTTACCATGCATTGCCTTTCGATGCATGCATCTTTCCTACTTTCTCCAAACCATTTTTCTTTCACCATCTCTGTTAGGGCTTCCTCTTTGAGATTAACAGAATTGCCATCATCTTTGGGACAGAAAGCTAAAGACATGAGATGGCAGCACTCAAATGGTTTCAGGCCACCCCTTTGAGCAAATTCAGCACTGGCATTGCATTGGTCTAGTTCACACATAACTTTGTTGTTTACACCCCAAATCTTTTTTTGAACATGGATGGGAAGAGATGGTGCACTGAAAGATTTTGCCACTGCAAAAATTCCATGCTTACTGTCAATGCACTGGCAAAGTAGATGTCGTTCTGATGTGATGGCCTCTTTAACTGTGGTGTGCTTTCTTCTAATGTGAACACGTAAGTTTTTTTTATTCAATTCCATATCACAATGATCACATCTAATTCTTTTCTTCTTTGGTTGAAGACGATTTACTGTTGGTTGCACTGGTGGAACATGGACAGCAGGAGTAGTCGGAGATGGAAATACTTGGGTGGATGCAGAAAGAGAAAATTGAGCTTCAGAAGGAGGGCAGATTGCAAAGGTAGACATAAGGGACTTGTCCCAGATTGCAAAGGTAGACATAAGGGACTTGTCCAAGACTGTGTCATTGGTGGAGACCGAAACACTGATGTAACTGGAGATGAAGATGTTCGGATAGCCATGGGGCATGACAGGGGAGGCGCCTGTGTAATGACATTAGAAGTCTGTGCCGAAATATTTGGAAGTGGAGCAGTGGCTGCTGGGCTATGCAGGAGTGGAGACTGAGCTTCCTGGCCAGGAAATGCCAACTTTTGTTTACATTTTTTAAAATGAGTAATTAACTTCACTTTTCTTATTACTGTAGCAGGACAGTAACAGCAGTGAAAATGTGCATTTTCCCTACAGTGTGAATTGCACTTAACAATCACAAAATCTGGGGGGAAAAGTTACACAGAATACACACATGCATTACTCTGATCAAATTTTATAAAGCAAATTAATATCAGTATTGTATAGAGGTGAAATTATACTCACCATCATGATCATCATGATTCTCTACATGGCAATCAATGGACAGTTGTGATGTGGTTTTGTACGTCTCACAAAAAGGACAGTGATACAGGTTACAGCACCGTGTGCACATTGAAATTACAGGGCAGCTGCCCTTTTTAAAGACATTCATCTAGAACAATACAATAACAAAACAGTACATAAAGCTTCCAAAGATGAATTACCTACCGAAGTACCGATATACAATCAATATTGTTAATTAATCCATCGTTTTTCTGCAGATTCTTCAAAGAAGATCAAAGCAAGTGCGATTGTTCACCAACTCTCTACCTTATATACTGTCTATGCTCTCTACTAGTGCGCAATCGGCGCGTGCATATGACGTCACAAAACACGCCACCGCTCATGCGTGTAACATCGTCCACTACGTATTGGATCAGATCCAAATACGTCATCGTGCTACAGGCTGCAGCGAGGGGTGTCTCAAAAAAACGAGTGTTTAACCCTCTGGAGTCTAAGGGTATTTTTTTTTATTCCACCCCATTGCTCCCACAAATTACAGCCACTCGATTGTACCGTTTATGGCCCCCTAAAACGTCATGTCAACTCATTTTGCAATACCTGGATGAGAAGTCACCCAGGCCTGACGATGTCCATATACGACATTCCTGGAATTGTTAGGTTGGCCCTCCCATTGGCTGGAACACCAGGCAATGTGCAGTATGGCTTTAGCAGCACTGGAATTTGGCCTTATAACCGAGACAAATTCAAAGACTTTGCACAATCTTTGGTGACAGACCGGCTGCCACCACCAGTTCTTACAGAGCAAGCTGTGACATCTGCTCCTTTGGAAGTTTCTCCAGTGCACGCAGGGACTTCTGCCTCTTCTGCAGTTCCTCCAGTGCAAGCTGGGAGTTCTGCTTCTTTTGCAGTTCCTCCAGTGCATGCTGGGACTTCTGCTGCTACTACAGTTCCTGCAGTGCAAGCTGGGAGTTCTGCTTCTTTTGCAGTTCCTCCAGTGCATGCTGGGACTTCTGCTGCTACTACAGTTCCTCCAGTGCAAGCTGAGTTCTCAGCTGAGACTGTTAGACCCCACCCCAGAGCAGGACCACGGAAGATAACGGAAGCAAACGGTAGGAAAAAATGCAAATCAGCCATCTTGACAGAAGGAGGCTTTGGAGAGGGAGAAAGCAAAAGTTAAGAGAAAGCCAACCAAAGTTAAGAGAAAACTGACAAAAAACACAATGGAAACAAGCCAACAAACCAAAACCGAGAAGAAAAAGCATACAGAGAAGGACAGTGACTCTGAGAAAGAAGAAGATTTTTGCATTGTCTGTTTGGAGAGCTACTCCAGACCAAGCGAGGTGTGGCTTCAATGTTGGCAGTGCAAGGCATGGGCTCATGAAGCCTGCACTGATGGTGGTTCCATTTACGTTTGCCACAATTGTGAGTCAGATGGGGAATGCCAGGTGCCGGGGATAGCTTTTGCACTCCTTGTTTATGTGCTGATTTTAAGTAATTTCAGCTCCATTTTTACTGGACAAAGTTTTAATAATAGTTTTTTTTCCTTATGAGGATTTAAAATTATCCTGTGCAACTCATTTGATGGCGAGCCGTGTAAATAATCAATTTGGTTTCGGGAGACATGCTTTAGCTATCACCTTTATTGATCCACATCTCTTCAGTAAAACAAGAGGACGAATGTACAAAGCTGTACTACACCAACAACAAAGCCTCGCTATCATTATCTCAATTTGTCTATTATTATCTGGCGACATTCATCAATGCCCTGCTCCAGTTAGCCCACCAACGCGGACGGGGCCACATGTATCATCCATCTATAGTAGGAGCAACATTGGAAACCTACAGGTATGTTCATCATCACATTGCTATGCTTTGGAGCAACCGACTGACATACCGGCTTCTGTTTCTTCGGCGGACGCTGTGGATCTGCCGGTGGTTGGCGTCGTGGCGGCGGTTGGTGCGTCTGCATTGGATGGGGAGTGTGGTTTGTTCTGGAGGAATGGTATATTCTGCGGGGGTTCGCGGAGTGTGCTGGAGGGGAGCCAGGGAGATGTTGTTTGCCCTGCTGGCGTCCCTGCTGTTCAACGGAGATCGCCGTGTGGGTGTGATGATGCAGGCGGTGACTTGGCAATTCAAAAATTTTTACAGTCTCAATCTCATTTTACTGAAGGTAATGCTGGTATGGGTAGCTTAGCTACGATCGAAAGTTCTACAAATCAAATCAGGAAGTTGACGACAAACCGAGCAGTAGTGAAAAATAGAAAATGGAACGTCTTCAAAACTGTGAACAATTCTAAACTATTATGGGACCCCAGCATAAAACCAAGGGGCTTATTTGGTGGTCATCTGAATGTACGTAGTCTCATGTCTAAAAATGAACAAATACGACATTTGTTAATGGACTCTAATTTGGATTTCTTATGTCTGTCCAAAACTTGGCTTCATGAGAATTCACCTTATGCAGCCATCACCATACCAGGTTATCAAATTTATAGAAATGATAGAGTGAGATCTAAAGGTGGTGGTGTTTTGGTGTATATAAAAATAGTATTCAATGTGAGGAAATTAACTTGTCAAATAGTGACTTGGAATGTATAATATTAAATCATTGCTTGATAGGAACAAGGTTGTTGGAGCTATTTTTTAGATCTTAGGAAAGCCTTTGACACTGTTAATCACAATATTTTACTGTCTAAACTATCTCATTTTATTTTTTCAGATAATGTTCTAAAGTGGGTAGCATCTTATCTTTTTAAACGATAACAAACTGTACGTATTGGCAGCTATCTTTCTGAACCTCTTCAGTTGTCCACTGGAGTGCCTCAAGGGTTAATATTGGGCCCCCTTTTGTTTTGCATGTATATTAATGACTTGCCAAGTGCGTGCCCAGAAGTGAGAGTTCAAATGTATGCAGATGACACTGTTTTATATATACATGGAACATCAAAAGCAGCAGTGGCAGCCAAACTTACGAAGGCTATGGTTAAAATTAGTGAATAGTTAAATCACTGTAGCCTGCAGTTAAATCTTTCCAAAACAGTTGGTATGTTTTTTAGAAAAAACAACCAACTCTGCAGTTGATCCGGATATTTTTATTACTGGTGAAAAAATTCAAATTGTCTCAGAATTTAAATATCTTGGTATTATCATTGACTCCAAACTTAAGTTTAATTCTCAGATTTCAAATACTGTTAAGATAATAAAATTTAATTCATCTAATTTTCGATATATCAGGAATTCAATGTCTACCCAAGCTGCCAAAATGTTTATGCACTCTATGATATTTTCGCATATGAATTATTGCCTGACTACTACTGACCCCCCAGGCCAACCACTCCGCCTTGCTCCCAATACAGATTTTATATAAACAAACGTTAAAATTTTTTGATAAGAAACCACATCACTTTCATCATTGTAAGATTTTATTAAAATATAATCTGTTGAGTTGGGAAAACTTGGTTAAGTTTTCAAATGGCTGTTTAGCTTATAAAATTCTCAATGGCCTGGCCCCACCTCCTCTTAGTGAGTTTCTGAGTTTAAGATCAGAAAACAGTCGTCTCACTAGAGGAACATTTAGAAGGGACTGTGTTATTAATTTCAGGAAAACTGCTTTTAGTCAGTCTGCCTTCTCGATTAAAGCCTCGAAAGAATGGAATGACATCCCAACGTCAGTTAGAGAAATAAATAGTTATAATGAATTTCGTTCTTCTCTTAAAACTTGGCTTTTTAGCATGCAAAAATGTCAATATTAATTTTTTTTTTCTGTTGCCTTTGGAAATTGTAGGGTTTGTTGTATTATGTTATATTTTGTTATGTTTTGATTAAATTGTTGTATTTGCATTGTATTTTTAGGTTGCCTGTTGTACATCTGGCCTAGGACTGCAGATGAAAACTAGCCTCTTGGATAACTCTGGCATATTTTGACTTGTCATGTTAATATGCATTGTCCTTGTAATAAACTAAACTTAAACTTAAACTTAAGAATTGTGAATACATGATGCTATGAAATAATCAGTTTGTGTTCTTTTGGTGGTGTTATGAAATTGTTAGGGCCTACATTAATCAGTTTGTGGGATTTACAAAGGTGTTACATGGTTGTGTACTTGTTTTTTACTTTAATAAGTTAACTCAGTGAACTCTGGTCTCAAATAAACTAAAAAAAGATTTGAAAAATGATGCCGAAGTATGAGTTTTATTACATCTAAATGACTGTTGCAACTGCCCCTCAGTACTGTTGCAACTGTCCCCATACATACATTTTTCAGGTTCCATTTAAGTACAAATTACTTTCATATTATCACATGTACACATGTTGCAGCAGTATGGGCAAGTAGGTGATATATATGGATTTAATAAATATATATATATATATATATATATATATATATATATATATATATATATATATATATATATATATATATATATATATCTTTCTAATACAAACAGTCGCTGAGAAACTGAAGGAAATGTAAAAAGTGTTGCAACCGCCCCAACTCTCCCCTATATAAATAAATAAAAAGAGACTTACTCATGTTTATGATCTCTGCTAAATAAAGTGCTTCATTCTTTTTTTTCTGAGGAAATCAATTTCTCAAATCCTCAACCACATGACATCTTTTTGGGGGGAATTATGTCTTATTCCTCTCATCGCGAAGCAAACAGTAAAATAAAAACTTGAAGAACAGTCTGGCTGCTTTTTCTTTTGTGTGGGCGTATTCAGCCCGCGCACTTCAGTTTGAATCTGAATAGCGCGTTCAGCGCGGGGGCGTGGTCACATTAGATATAATAAAGGGAGACATGAAAAACAGACATTGCGTTGTTTTCATAAGGATTACTTTATCACAGAATATCTGTTTTCGGCGGCACTTGTTTAGTTTTGTAGACATGTAGACATGTCAAGCTTTCTATAAATATCTCTCTCATGTATTTTCGTTGAGTATTCACGGAGTTACAGTTCATTTTAATGACGTGTTTGTAAATAAAGATCAGCGCAGACAAAGGCTGCAGACAGCACACCTTGTTTGTTATCTTTATTTTATAAGTGCACAAAGTTTTGTTGTTATTATGTCTGTATCCAAAAAACGTAGACCCTTTACAGATTCGATTGATGTATTGCTCTTATCTGTACGATTAAAAATGAAAGTGTAATTTAAGTTCTTTTCGGGGTTATCAGGAGAAAATGACTCAAAACGCGTATCCGCGTTAATCGACTCCAGAGGGTTAACAAATGTTCCATGCATTTTGCATTACAGCCCCACACCTTCGCGACAGAGGAGTCCAAGGTTGCGTTTGCGCTTACTCTACTATCTGGCAGAGCCGCCTTATGGGGGACGGCGGTGTGGGAGAATCAACATCCGTGTTGCGCCTCGTTCCACGCCCTCTCGATGAGATGAAACGGGTCTTCGATCGATCGAAAATGGTCTTCGAAGCTCGGATTAACCGCCTGGGTAGACAAGTCAGTCCTACACGCCATCCCATCCCTCCGGAAAGGGGCCGCTCAAGTCGAGAGAACATGGTCGGTCCCGTCAACGATCATGAACCCATGCAGGTGGGTAGAGCTCGGCTTTCCCGGAGGGAGAGAGAGCGGAGGAGGTCCCAAGGACTGTGTTTATATTGCGGTGGCTCGGAGCATTCCATCTATTCATGCCCGGTAAAAGAGCCAGCCCGGTAGTAAGTTTGAGGCTACTATCGGGTGGGATCTCCGCTGGGAAGTCCTCAACCACATCATCGATTCTCCTTCCGGTGAATCACACTCACGACTGTCCCGCCCTTCTGGACTCTGGGGCCGAAGGTAATTTCATTGACTCTCTCATTGCACGTCACTTGAACATTGTGGGCGGCAGTGGCTCAGTGGTTCATGTAGGTTGTCTACAAACCGGAAGGTTGGTGGTTCAATCCCCGGCTCCACCTGACCAAGTGTCGAGGTGTCCTTGAGCAAGACAACTAACCCTAGCTGCTCCCGACGAGCTGGATGGCGCCTTGAATGGCTGACACCGCAGTCGGTGTGTGAATGAGAGTGTGAATGGGTGAATGTGAGGCAACTTGTAAAGCGCTTAGGATGGCCATGTGGTCTGTTGAAAGGTTAAGGCTGTGATTGATTGGCCATCTCTAGATTCCTGTAAGGCCCTGCAGCGGTTTCTGGGGTTCGCCAATTTCTATCGAAGTTTCATTTGTAATTTCAGCCAACTAGTCTCACCTCTGACGGCCTTGACCTCCCCCAGTACTCCGTTCAGGTGGTCGCATGCAGCCGAAACTGCATTTACCAACCTCAAGAGCCGCTTTGTTTCGGCTCCCATCCTTGTAGCCCCTGATCCCACATGGCAGTTCGTGGTGGAGGTCGACGCATCAGAGGTGGGGGTAGGAGCAGTTCTTTCCCAATGTGCTGCCTCGGACAATAAGATGCATCCCTGCGTGTTTTTCTCCCATCGATTATCTCCTGCTGAATGCAATTATGACATTGGTAACAGAGAATTGTTGGCCGTCAAATTAGCTTTAGAGGAGAGGTGTTCAAAGTGTTCACTGATTGGAAGGTTCAGGGGTACCTTTCATTATTTGGACCGATCATAAGAATTTAGAGTATATTAGAACTGCCAAAAAACTCAATTCCAGGCAGGCTCGGTGGGCCTTTTTTTCTGTTATTTCGATTTTACCCGGGTTCCGAAAATGTCAAACCCGATTCTTTGTCACGTCTTTTTGATCCCTCCGCCCACCCGGTGACTCCCGAGTGTATTTTACCTGAGAAAATAGTCGTCTCAGCACTCGTATGGGAGGTTGAATCGAATGTCAGGACGGCCTTAGAATGGGTAACGCCTCCGCCCAGTTGCCCACCGAATCGTTTATTTGTGCCGGAAGAGTTATGGTCAGAAGTCATTCAGTGGGGTCACTGCTCTAACGTTGCTTAGCAACCAGGAAGCTACAAAAGCATGTGCCCCAGCTTCTCGTCTTTCAGCAAGTGCTCTCTGCGTGCATGGCCTTCTGTCTTGTCAGTCTTATTTATTGTCATTTGGCACTATTAGCTCCTCTAAAGTAGCAATAGTATGTTAAAGAGCAAATCTAAGACTAGGCATCTGAAGGGCGAATCCAGATCAGGTTTCAGATTGTGTGTCCCACCCTGCTCTTGCCACATTACAAGCGGGGATATACATGGTCTCAGCATGGTCTGCCTGGGATCAAAGAGCACTGTGTATGATTGCCAAATGCGGACGCTTCAATGCCGGAGGGCTCTCTTCGAGAGGGAGCCTTTGCCTGCATTCCTCGCAGTGCCGGTCCCGCTTTCGCCGAGGTGGAGCGGCGGCTGCATTTGCTGGGTTCGCAGATAGATCTGCTGGAGTGAAGAGTGAAGTGAAGAGATGTGACGATCCCGCGAAACATCGGGTGCGATCTAACATGGCGGCGCCCTGAACGCAACTAATACAAAAGCAATCCGATCTGCTTCCCAGTTATATACTATTACAACTTGCAACTTAAACACCAGAACTGGATCAGGAGACAACGTGGAAACCTTGGAAACCTTGGAAAAGTTTATAGATCACTACTTCAACAATTTGACCATCATGCCACAACCACAAAAAAGCCATAAAAGCCATGCTCCATGTGCCCCTTTTATACTTTTAGTAAAAAAGGTCTCTGCACTGCCCTGCTCCATACAATCATATATGTCAAGTCAAGTCAAGTCACCTTTATTTATATAGCGCTTTAAACAAAATACATTGCGTCAAAGCAACTGAACAACATTCATTAGGAAAACAGTGTGTCAATAATGCAAAATGATAGTTAAAGGCAGTTCATCATTGAATTCAGTGATGTCATCTCTATTCAGTTAAATAGTGTCTGTGCATTTATTTGCAATCAAGTCAACGATATCGCTGTATATGAAGTGACCCCAACTAAGCAAGCCAGAGGCGACAGCGGCAAGGAACCGAAACTCCATCGGTGACAGAATGGAGAAAAAAACCTTGGGAGAAACCAGGCTCAGTTGGGGGGCCAGTTCTCCTCTGACCAGACAAAACCAGTAGTTCAATTCCAGGCTGCAGCAAAGTCAGATTGTGCAGAATAATCATCTGTTTCCTGTGGTCTTGTCCTGGTGGTCCTCTGAGACAAGGTCTTTACAGGGGATCTGTATCTGGGGCTTTAGTTGTCCTGGTCTCCGCTGCCTTTCAGGGCAATAGAGGTCCTTTCTAGGTGCTGATCCACCATCTGGTCTGGATACGTAATGGATCCGGGTGACTGCAGTGACCCTCTGATCTGGATACAGACTGGATCTGGTGGCTACGGTGACCTCGGAATAAGAGAGAAACAGACAAATATTAGTGTAGATGCCATTCTTCTAATGATGTAGCAAGTACATTATGTTATGGGAATTGTTTCCGGTTCCGGTTTACCTAATTAATGCAGCCTAAAAATCCTTTAACGGATTTGGATATTAAAAGCATATTAGTATGTTATGTGTAAGCCAGGTTAAAGAGATGGGTCTTTAATCTAGATTTAAACTGCAAGAGTGTGTCTGCCTCCCGAACAATGTTAGGTAGGTTATTCCAGAGTTTAGGCGCCAAATAGGAAAAGGATCTGCCGCCCGCAGTTGATTTTGATATTCTAGGTATTATCAAATTGCCTGAGTTTTGAGAACGTAGCAGACGTAGAGGATTATAATGTAAAAGGAGCTCATTCAAATACTGAGGTGCTAAACCATTCAGGGCTTTATAAGTAATAAGCAATATTTTAAAATCTATACGATGTTTGATAGGGAGCCAGTGCAGTGTTGACAGGACCGGGCTAATATTGTCATACTTCCTGGTTCTAGTAAGAACTCTTGCTGCTGCATTTTGGACTAGCTGTAGTTTGTTTACTAAGCATGCAGAACAACCACCCAATAAAGCATTACAATAATCTAACCTTAAGGTCATAAATGCATGGATTAACATTTCTGCATTTGACATTGAGAGCATAGGCCGTAATGTAGATATATTTTTGAGATGGAAAAATGCAGTTTTACAAATGCTAGAAACATGTCTTTCTAAGGAAAGATTGCGATCAAATAGCACACCTAGGTTCCTAACTGATGGCATAGAATTGACAGAGTAACCATCAAGTCTTAGACACTGTTCTAGGTTATTACAAGGGGAGTTTTTAGGTCCTATAATTAACACCTCTGTTTTTTCAGAATTTAGCAGTAAGAAATTACTCGTCATTCAGTTTTTTATATCGACAATGCATTCCATTAGTTTTTCAAATTGGTGTGTTTCACCGGGCCGCGAAGAAATATAGAGCTGAGTATCATCAGCATAACAGTGAAAGCTAACACCATGTTTCCTGATGATATCTCAGGTACCAAGATATATCTGATACCAAGGGTAACATATAAAGCGTGAAGAGTAGCGGCCCTAGTACTGAGCCTTGAGGTACTCCATACTGCACTTGTGATCGATATGATACATCTTCATTCACTGCTACGAACTGATGGCGGTCATATAAGTATGATTTAAACCATGCTAATGCACTTCCACTGATGCCAACAAAGTGTTCAAGTCTATGCAAAAGAATGTTGTGGTCAATTGTGTCAAACGCAGCACTAAGATCCAATAAAACTAATAGAGAGATACACCCATGATCAGATGATAAGAGCAGATCATTTGTAACTCTCAGTACTATGATACGGTCTAAATCCTGACTGAAAAATCCTCACATATACAATTTTTCTCTAAGAAGGAATATAATTGTGAGCATACCACCTTTTCTAGTATCTTGGACAGAAAAGGGAGATTCGAGATTGGTCTATAATTAACTAGTTCTTTGGGGTCAAGTTGTGGTTTTTTGATGAGAGGCTTAATAAAAGCCAGTTTGAAGGTTTTGGGGACATATCCTAATGACAATGAGGAATTAATAATAGTCAGAAGAGGATCTATGACTTCTGGAAGCACCTCTTTTAGGAGCTTAGATGGTATAGGGTCTAACATACATCTTGTTGGTTTAGATGATTTAACAAGTTTATACAATTCTTCCTCTCCTATAGTAGAGTGGAACTGTTCCTCAGGGTGTCTATAGTGCACTGTCTGATGTGATACTGTAGCTGACGGCTGAATGGTTGCAATTTTATCTCTAATAGTATAAATTTTAGGAGTAAAGTAGTTCATAAAGTCATTACTGCTGTGGTGTTGGGAAAAGTCAACACTTGTTGAGGCTTTATTTTTCGTTAGTTTAGCCACTGTATTGAATAGATACCTGGGGTTATGTTTGTTTTCTTCTAAAAGAGAAGAAAAGTAATCGGATCTAGCAGTTTTTAATGCTTTTCTGTAGGATAGGTTACTTTCCCGCCAAGCAATACGAAATACCTCTAGTTTTATTTTCCTCCAGCTGCGCTTCATTTTTCAGGCTGCTCTGTTTAGGGTGCGAGTATGCTCATTATACCATGGTGTCAAACTGTTTTCCTTAACCTTCCTTAAGCGTAAAGGAGAAACTTTATTTAAAGTGCTAAAAAAGAGAGAGTCCATAGTTTCTGTTACATCATCAAGTTGTTCTGAGGTTTTGGATATGCTAAGGAATTTGGATACATCAGGAAGATAACTTAAAAAGCAGTCTTTTGTGGTAGAAGTGATGGTTCTTCCATACTTGTAACAAGAGGTAGAATTTACAATTTTGGCTATATGAAGTTTGCACAGAACTAAATAATGATCTGAGATATCATCACTTGGCTGAATAATTTCAACACTATCAACATCAATTCCATGTGACAGTATTAAATCTAGAGTATGATTTCGACAATGAGTAGGTCCTGAAACGTGTTGTCTAACACCAATAGAGTTCAGAATGTCTATAAATGCTGATCCCAATGCATCTTTTTCATTATCAATGTGGATATTAAAATCACCAACTATTAAAACTTTATCTGCAGCCAGAACTAACTCGGATGTAAAATCACCAAACTCTTTAATAAAGTCTGTATGGTGCCCTGGTGGCCTGTATACAGTAGCCAGTACAAACATAACAGGGGATTTATCATTAACATTTGTTTCTTTGGATAATGTTATATGAAGTACCATTACTTCAAACGAGTTATACTTGAAGCCTGCCCTCTGAGAAATCCTGAAAACGTTGTTATAAATTGAAGTAACACCTCCACCTTTGCCTTTTAGACGCGGCTCATGTTTATAACAGTAATCTTGGGGGGTTGACTCATTTAAAGTAATGCAATCATCAGGTTTTAGCCAGGTTTCTGTCAAACAGAGTACATCTATATTATGATCAGTGATCATATTATTTACAAAAAGTGTTTTCGTAGAAAGGGATCTGATATTCAATAAGCCAAGCTTTATCATTTGTTTATCCATATTGCTTCTGTTTTTTATTTGTTGAACCTCAATTAAATTGTTAATCTTAACTTGGTTTGGACGTTTTTTGTATTTTCTAGTTCGGGGAACAGACACAGTCTCTATAGTGTGATATCTAGGTGAAAAAGTCTCTATGTGCTGAGAATTAACTGACCTCTGTGACGTGAGGCGGCTAGCAGACGGTTGGTTTAGCCAGTCTGTCTGCTTCCTGACCTGGGCCCCAGTTAGTCAAGTATACAGAGATAGATAAACTGTACATGTGGCAAGAGGTGCAAATAACAATAGCAGGAGAATCCATTACTCACCGTGCTTGATGAAATATTCTTTCTGCAGTTGTTTGATGAACACTTTAAAAAACAGAGAGTGATAGTAAGATTCTAAAGAAAAAATAAAAACAGCTACACCGAGCTACGATTAGCTACAGAAGGCCAACAGGAAGTAGAGAAAACACTGAACCGCTGCTTTATGGTGTCTTTAGGTTATACGAATTAACAAAACAATGAAAACCAAACAAATTTGAATAAAATTGCACTTAAGGTTTATGTAATGTATTACATGTAAAATTTCCATCCATTTGGATTCGACAGTTTAATAAACTTAATGTGAGGCATATTTGTCAGTCATACATAAATTAAATGAAACAGATCATATTTCTTTAATAGTACTAACTTTGATAAAATATTTAGTTTCATTCTCAAGGATCTAACTAAAAATGAAAAGTTTATTAGTTTGTTTGTTTAATCCGTATACATAATTTTTCAATTTAAGCCTAAACACATATTTTGAAATTTGGGTGACTGACCTCACAAAAGAAGATGTCACAAAAAAGTATCTTTCTGAACATAACAGTTTACAGTGGTGCTTATATCTGTGTTTGAGGGGAAACAAAAAGACCTGTATAAAGTGACAGGTCTTTGTTTGAAGTTTGAGCAGATCATGGACTCCTGTGGAGCTCCAGATTTACATCCTGCTTACACAAAACAACATGGAAATGATCAGTGATCAGACTGATGGAGTGGAAATCAGAAGAGATGAACTAAAGGTATGTGAGTTCATCTGGAGCTGCTATAATTAACATACAGTCAGGGGCGAAAATCTCATCTAAATGTTGGGGGGGACAATAAACATAACATTTCTCATGAGCAAGTTTTGAAGGGGACACCAATAAAACAGGCAAAATTGTACTTAAGGATATGTGTACAGAGAGGAAAGCCTTACTATTGCACGGAGACCGTTCCATTATCATCCTTCTCAAAGTTTCTTTTTGGTTCAATGAAAAAGCTGACTAAATTGACGAAAACATTCTTCAAAACATTTTTTTTTTGTTGCAATGTTTTTGAAGTTGTTTACACAATCAAGCCACCAAAATACAATGGAAAACTTTTATTTATTTATATAGCACATTTAATAGCAATGTTGTTGCTTCACAGTTATAATTAAAACATGCATATATAAAAACATGCAAAATGAAGGCATACACACTCTTAGACATACACCCTCACACAACTGTAGTGAGATCGGTATAGACGTGAAAGACAGGAAATAACAAAAAATAATAATTACGTCAATGACTGATTTGTTCAAAAAGTGGATTTATTCAGTTAGGAAACACCTCCTCAGTGTGTTTCTCAAAGACGCAATTAGTGCTGTTACTGCTGTAGCTTAGTTTTCAACTTTATTTGTTGGTGAAATAGAGCTAAAACAGTCAATATGGTGCATAAAATGCACTTAATATTAACTTCTTGTTTATTAAATTTTTATAAAAATCAAAATCACATTTGTTATGGTAATATTTGGAGAACAACTGCACTCTTAGTATGATGTTATATTAGATTAACTACATTAAAGGAAATAAACTGACCAGTGGCGGCTCGTGGATTTTAAAATAGAGGAGGCAAACTAATTGTATTGGTCTGGGGATCCCTGCCGATTGTTATTATTATTATTATTAGCTTAACCACTTTAAAATGGCTTTTGGCAGCTTTTAGTCAGAAACCGTAAAGAAAATATATTCAATATCGCTACTCATTATAAATACTTGGTAAATTATCAGCCCAGCCGCTCCGGGAGAAACCATAGACTGTATAAAAACAGGTTCAAACTAGCATCTAATTTATGTCTCTATGATGGTTGGTTGATATTCCAGAAGGGAGGCTAGCCTCCTCTATGATGTTACTTTTTTTGCACTCCTCAGCGCTGAAAGTGAGCACTCGATGTTGATTGGTTCCCCTGTCCTCCCCCTCCCCTTCTCTTTCACTTAGAGGTTGTAATGACATCAGCAGCTTTCATGTAATGGTATTACAACTGTGAAATTACAAAAAAAAAAAATACATTCTGAGACATGAACTGAAATGAATAGTGAATTTTATTAACATTAAATCTTCCTCATTTTTACCTCAAAATTTGGGGGAACTGTGCCTCCCCTGCCGCACCCGACGAGCCGCCACTGAAACCGACTAAATCATAGTGAACGCTGGAAAATCTAAAAGCGCACCCGCACTAGTCTAATCTAACGTACAAGACTTGTATATGCGTACACTATGGGTGTGTGTAAGACGTTATTAAACAAGCTAGGTAAACGCCTGTATAAAATGCTTGTTATAATCGCTAACAGCGCAGACTACATCGGTGACAAAAATAAATTGGTACACAATAATATTTTTTGGAACTTTTTGGAAATTTTTTGGACTTAATGACTCAGCATCATCTATATTAAAGAGAAAATAATCACGTCATCCGATGTTTAATGTGAATAAAGTAAGCTAGACTAATGGACTTCCACAACTACTGAAAGACGATGTTTTCTCGCACCGGACTGTGTGTGTGTGTGTGTGTGTGTGTGTGTCGGTGGTGGTGAGGTAAAAGGGGAGCACTGGACCAAAGCAATGTGAGGCAAAGCAGGGGGAACTCGAGATGTTTAAAACTTTTTTTGTTGTTGCTCAGTTTGCATTTGTATTGTTTTACTACTTACACAATTAGTTTAACTATATATCATTATATTATTTACAATACACATTTTTCAGTTATATTTTAGGGGGGACAACCCTCAGATGGGGGGGTCCGGATCCCCCCGACCCCCCCGCGATTTCCGCCTATGCATACAGTACATGTAAAGATTAAAGGCATATGTCCAGATTTTATCACTGGACGAAGAACAAAAGGAACTTTGTACAGCTGTACTTTCACACTATGTTACTGGTGATTTGCATAGTTATGAGAATTTCCACTGGCCCGTCCATATTGTAATGCACTTCTATTGAGTTTTACCTATTCTATACAATTTACCTCAGAAATCCATCTTTTTTCAGTGAATCTTCAATGATTGAACAATTTTCCTCCAGAGACCAAAACACAATCTCCTGGAAGCACCTGACAGAGCAATTAAAAGGGGTTTAAAATGAACATAACATGAAAAGAGAATAATTGGTTAGTGTAAACAAATGTTGATCACAGTCTACATTGTCATTTGTCCAGTTGTTGTTGATAATCTAGTGTCTGATAAACAAACATCTGTAAACATCACAGAATTTCAGAAATTCTGTAATCAGCTGAAAACTTCTGTTCTTTAACAATTTATCAGAGTATTTTAATCATCACACTAAATGACTTACAAGTTAAAGCTACAACAAATAAGCTTTTTACATAATTATTTAAAAAATGTTCCTACAAGAATTGTAAAACCGGAAATGTTTGACCTTGTGGAAATACTTCTTCAAAAATAATTTCCCTCCACATATAACGTATAATTTAATGTCCATGTCAAGCTGCCAATGATAAATAAAATAAAAATTGTCCTTATTTTTTTTTAAACATGAATCCTTATTTTGAATGTCTTCTTTGCACATGATTTTCTCGTCTATTTATAACATTGCTTTCAATCGGATGTCCCACATATTGATTTTATTATACTTTACAACAATTGCTTTTTTTCAATTCAGAATGAACTACTTTAATGATAAAAGATGCTCAAGAAAAAAACTGCCTCACATTGGACAATACAATATAGTTATGTTAATTCAACTTATTTTAGATGATTCCTTTTAGGAGCTGATCTTATTTTATTATTAATTTAAGTTCCAGTAAAAAAATTTTTGAGTGCCAGAAAAAAAAGAAATCCTTAAAGTCCTCATCTTAATTTGCATTTTGTCAGATTTGGTTAGTAAATCAGACTTGACCTGAGAGGTGTTCTGAGAAAAGCAATTCTGGAGGTCCTGTGATGTGTGAAATATATTCAGCAAGCTGCCAGTCAGAATTTCCTAAGGGTGGAGAAACAAGCAGCTTTGAGAAACACAAATAAAAGGAGGGATGGATGCTCTTGTCATATCTGACCATCACAGGCATCTGGTTAATGGTCTTTAACAAACACGATGGAGCGACTCTCTTATCTGTTCTTACTTTTGGGTGAGTATAAATGACACACATCAGTCAGATGATGTACAATTATAGATGCTGTTTAGATATTCTTTATGAAAAATACTTTTCACATTTCATACATTACATTTATACAAATACATTTCACATTCATTTAGCTGACGCTTTTATCCAAAGCGACTTACAATTGCTATATATGTCAGAGGTCGCACGCCTCTGGAGCAACTAGGGGTTAAGTGTCTTGCTCAGGGACACATTGGTGTCTCACAGTGGATTCGAACCCGGGTCTCTCACACCACGTGCATTTGTCTTATCCACTGCACCATCACCACCCCAAATACTTAAAGAATCAAATGCAACATAAACTTGATCTACATCACAGAAAGCAATGGGAATATTTTGTTTTTGTAACAGGTGTCTTTTCCATTCAGGGGAGTTCAGTAAACTTGAAAGGTAAAAAGTACTAACTAATGTCCCATTAATTAACATACATTAACTAACATTAACCAGTACACAACTTATAGTTTTTAGTTATTAATCTTTGTTAATGTTGGATAATTAAACGAAACTGCTCGTAGTTAGTTCAAGTAACTGCAGATCAATTAAAAATATAAAATTCAGATTTTATTGTAGTAGTAAATGGAATTGAGTGTTTTGGACTGGAATTTAATATCTGAACCCAAATTAAATGTACTGAAACTGACACATTTGAGTCTTGAACCTCTGTCTCTTTAAATGTTTTTTTTTTTTTTAGAGAATTTGGCATTAAAAGGAACAGCTGTACAGTCAAGCACATATTCCACCTGTGGAGCTGCAAAGGCCATCGACGGCATCAAATATTCTCCTTCAGGTAAACCCTATCCAGATGAAACCTATACATACTGCTCCATCTCAGAATACGAGCTCAACCCGTGGTGGAGGCTGGACCTGCTGGATTATTACTCCATTTACAACGTGACCGTCACCAACAGAGGCGACGGCTGGCTGGATGAAACGACTGGAGTAGAGATCCGCATCGGAAACTCTCTGGAAAACAACGGCAACAACAATCCCAGGTGAAGTTATGAAAACAGTTATGAACGTGTCAGGAGAACTGGATTTGATCAGGTCAGCTGATTGTGTCGTGGTTTCTCTCTTTCTCTCTGCAGATGTGGTGTCACTTCACTTGTCCCAGCAGGCAGTTCTGTCAGTTTCTCTTGCGGTGGAATGGAAGGTCGTTATGTGAACATGTACCTTCCTAATATCCAGAAGTATCTCGCGCTGTGTGAGGTGGAAGTTTATGGAACAGGTAACTCTGGCACCTCATTCTAGATTGTTAAAGTGCTGTCGCATTAGTGAAATTTCATGTGAAAAAAAGGTCCATTGTCAATAGCGTAGTGATGTACGAAGCACAGCTCACAAAGATGTCACCTCCAAGCCCAGTATCTTTCTGTTAATCAAATTTGCATGATCAACTTGAACATGCAGTGAAATCTGCATGGGGACTTTTTTCACCCTCATGGAGAAAGCCGTTTGGTTTTAAAATTACTTATATATTAAATGTTTTTTAATGGAAAATTTTTTTTATCAAATTTTTATCTAATGATTTTTGACATAAAAGAAAGATCTATAATTTTGACCCATACAATGTTTTGCTAAAAATATACCCCAGTGACTTAAGACTGGTTTTGTGCTTCAGGGTCAAATAAGTGAGTGAGATATGCTTCTTTTATGGAAAAAAAATACGTTGATTGTCAGTAGTGTAAAGATGTACGAAGCACAGCTCACAAATATTTCACTTTCTGTTGGTCGAATTTGCATGATCAACTTGAGTATGCAGTGGAATCTGTGGGGAATTTTTTCACCCTTGTGGGAAACTCCGGATTGCAAAGACAGTACAGTTGAGTTTTCGCGGACAGCAGTGTTGCCAAATATTTTTCAGGGAAAGTTGCTAAAGGCAGGTTGATTTGTTGCTAAAAATTGCTAAATGACGTTGTGATGTCATTGGGTGATGATGTCATTACATGATGCAAAATTGTGTCATTGCATAGAATACACAATGAGATTACTCAAATCTCAACAAAAGTATCATTTTAAATATGTTAATTTTATATATGTTTGGAAAATAATATACATATTTAAAATGCATACAGTAATATATATACAAAACCTTTTTGTAAGTAGATATTTTTTATATTTAAATTCAACATTGAATTATTGAACAGTTTGTTTTAAGCTTTAGTTTGTTAGTATGCCACATTCTAAGAAATGTCCATAAGAATTGGGCAAAATGTACTGTTAATATGAAATTATTTTCTTTATTGATTTTTAACAGGCATTTTAACTGTATTTTAAATCATGCTTTGAATTTTGTGTAGAGTTACAAAAAATGTCTGTAAACTTCACAAATAATGTCCTCGCAGAAAATTAGCCTACATTTTACATTTTTCTACAGATCTTTCCTAACAGATCAATAATTATGGGTACAAACTAATAACAAGGCGTATCATAAATGAACAATTATTACTGAACTATTGCAGCTAGCAATTACTGATTCACATGTGATGTGTGTTCTGCTAACACCTCTCTCCAGGCTGAGGTGCTGCTTGGCTGGCTAGATGTTCAATGGTTTCTTCTTTTTTTTGTGATTTAGTGATAAAATGCATGTCCTGGTAAAACTTTATAATAACGTTCAGTTGTAATTCATTTACAAGTGATTAGATAATGATGAACTAATCATTTACAAAACATGACTTATTATTAAGTAACATGACAATGATTTACAAATCTGTTGTAAATTATCTTAAAAAAAGCATATTGTGAAATAAGCAACAAGTACTTAGTAGATGGTTAATAAGTTACTAATTAATATATTATTAATCACTTATTATTTAACATTCAACAATGTACTATTATTTCACAGTGTTAAAATACTCTGTGTGTCAGAGAAGTTCTCTTGAGTGGAGGGTAAAACCAGTTCACATTATCACTAGATCCCACACACTCCATACAGAACACAAGTCTGTGTTGATGAGAGAAAGTGTTTAGCACAACCAACTGGAATCCCCTGACTGTAAGTCATTTACACATTTATTCACTTGACAGCAGATCATGTATTATAAAAAGGATAAATTAATTATAGTGCAGAAATTATATACTGATCATTTACAAATGGTTTAATCATTGTTTGTTCATGATTAACAAATGTTTATTGACACAATAGTACAATGTTGACATTTCAGTTCTCTTACGAGAGTTCTTAGCTAAGACGCTACGGGAAAAGTCTCTTTTCACGAAATACTGAAGCAAAAAATTATCCTTAATTTTGAATTTTTGTAAAGCGCATTTGCAGCAGTACACAGCCATAGGCGAAATGGCTCGCTCGCTCATTGGCTGCTCTGCGGCAAGTGCACAGCCTATCGAGCGCAGGCTGATGCAATATCAGACCAATAAGGGCGCTTCGCGCCCTTCATGCCACTTCCCGCCGAAACGGGTGTGACCCAACCCTATAAAAGGAGCTCGAAAAGGCTGACTCACCTCATTTTTCATCTCTTCAGCGAAGCTCACTCATCGGTGGATCACGGAGGAAGCAAGTGCCGTCTGAGAAGCATCTCAGCGGGACGAGCCATTCTGAAGCTCCTGGCCTTCGCCGCCTTCCACTGTCGTTCCTGCTGCGCTGTCCGGCGCACATATCCTTTCAATTCTGTTATATCCAGCTGTTCTTTATGCGTGTGTGTGTGTTCGCTCTTTTTTAAGATGCCTTCCTGCGGCTCGTCAGAGCCCCACTCAGCGAGGGAGACCGGTACGTCATCTGTGTCTCCTGCCTGGGTGAAGATCATGCAGCGCTCACGCTCGATGACGGCGGATACCCTCACTGCGAGCTGTTGCCATGGTGACTCTGAGGACTCGCTTGGCCTTTTCTCTGAGCCTGCATTCTCCGCTGCGCTGAGGCACCGCACTCTGCTAGCTTCGGGCAGTGAGGGCTGGGCGAGCTCCGAGGATCTCGCACCTTCTGCTCAGAAGCCCAGCAAACGAGCTGACATCGAGAAGGAGCCGAGGCAAGTGCTCACGCTGGCCGCGACGAGTCTCTGCCTCGAGTGGTCTGCACCAGTGCCCCCCCTCTCGTTCCCGGCTGGATGGTAGTTTCCTTTCGGATGAGGGTACTTCTCAAAGCCCGCCTCATTTCTTCCTGAGCTTCACGAAGAGGTGGCAAAGGCTTGGAATACTCCATATTCAGCGCGAACTCGTTCGTCTGTCTCACTAGCATTCTCCACACTGGATGATGCTAAAAACAGGAACTACCAGTCACTGGTAAAAGCTACGCACCTTTGTCCGCCCTCTGCTGGACGGCGGATGAAAGCGGTGTTGCCATCTAAAGCCTGCTGCATGACGTCACCTCTGCTCGCGTGAATCTTCTGCTGCTGAGCAGGCTGCGTCTGCACTGCACACGATGGCTGCTTCATCGAAGCGCCGGTGTACGAGTTCCGCTGTGGCCGAGCTTTCACCCAAGCGTGCCGCTGTTACAGTTCCAGGAATTGTGACTGTCTCAGCCTTTTTATGCAATGCGCAAGCCTGCACAGTTGCCCGCTTGCCTGCACACAAAAGCCGTTATCACAACAGCTTCAGCAACGCAGCTCGAGACCCCCGTTCTCGCTCTACCGGCCGTCGCCCCGCACCGCGGGGACCGCGGCAGAGGATTACGGTGAGGCCGGGAGCCCCGAAGCCATCCTAGGAAAGCGCCGGTGTACGAGTCGCCACGGCCGAACTCTCACCTAAGCGCGCCGCTGTTTCAGTTCCAGGGATTGTGACTGTTTCAGCGTCTTTTGCAATGTGCAAGCCTGTACGGTGGCCCGCTTGTGCCTGCACAAAAAAAAAGAAAAAAAAAAAGGAAAAAAGATATTTCCCGAAAAAGGTGTAATTTCTGGTGTCCCGGCCACGGCCGATGGTGCTATAAATGTAGTGACGATGCCCACTGCTCAGTGCCCATCTCCACATATAAGCACAGCCCTTCACACAGGGCTCGCGCCCATAAAAGCGACTCTAGTCGATCGCGCACACTGCATAATAAACGTGCCCACTCCTCAGTGCCCACAGTCACACGCGTCATGTGGTTTCTGTAAAAACAAAACCCGTGCACGTTCGTCCGGCCACGGCCGATGGTGCTATAAATGTAGTGACGATGCCCACTTCTCAGTGCCCATCTCCACATGTAAGCACAGCCCTGCACACAGGGCTCGCGCCTATAAGATTGACTCAGATCGGTCGCGCTCCACATAGTAAACGTGCCCACTCCTCAGTGCCCACAAACGCTATGTCACAAACGGCGCATGGTTTCTGTAGAAACGAAACCCATGCACGTACGCTCTGCCCAGGCAGACAGCGAGTCGAAAGCAGTAAATGTGCACACTTGCAGCCCACAGTTACTCGCAGACATCAAGAGTCCCACGGGACCCGCTCAGCCCTCCCTCAATCGGTTAAGCGCCGGGACGGGGTCGAGGAGGAGCGATCTGCCCGCTGTGATCAGCGCGCTCCCCGCCTCAAATGCCACAGGCGTAACGCCCATGTTACAGCACACCGAAGCGCCGCTGTTGCCCAGTCAACAGAGCGCGCTTCGCATCCAGCCCTTAGCCATTCATGCAGATGCATGGTCAGCGCGTCCAGGGGTTTCGGATTGGGTGCTAGGCAGTATAAGGAGAGGCTACTCGCTACAGTTTTTTCAGCTTTAGTAGCACACATACTTCGGGCCGAAATATCAAAACTGTTGAGCAAAGGGGCTGTAGAGCCTGTGTCTCAAGCTCAAAGTGAGGGGGGGCTGTACAGCAGATACTTTCTAGTGCCCAAGAGAGACGGGGGTCTCAGGCCCAGACTGGATCTAAGACAGCTGAACAAGGCATTGGTGAAACGCAGTTTCAGAATGCTTAAGACCAAGAAGCTCCTCGCGCATATTCGCAGAGGAGACTGGTTCATGTCAATAGATCTGAAGGACGCGTATTTTCGAATACAGATAGCGTCAAGTCACAGGCGATATTTGAGATTCGCCTTCGAGGGCCAGGCATACCAGTTTGCAGTCCTGCCGTTTGGCTTGTCCGTAGCTCCTCGTACGTTTACGAGGTGCATGGACGCAGCGCTCGCTCCTCTCAGACTCAGAGGCATGCGAGTGCTGAACTATTTGGACGACTGCCTGATTCTGGCTCAATCACGAGCGGAGCTCGTGGAGCACAGGGCCGGTTTACTCGATCACCTCGAGAAACTCGGTCTCAGTGTCAACTGGACGAAGAGTTCACTGAACCCCAGTCAGACGATACTGTTTTTGGGTTTAGCTCTGGACTCACGTTCCATGACGGCACGGCTGTCACCACAGCGCGCGTTGGGCATTCAGTGCGCGGTGAGTTCTCTCCGCTGCGGCGCGACCGTTTCGCTCAGAGAATGTCAGAGGATGCTGGGTCTCATGGCCTCAGCATCTCCGGTTCTGCAGTTGGGCCTGCTCCTCATGCGCCCCCTGCAGTGCTGGCTGAAAGCGCGGATACCGCGCGGTATCTGGTCGACTGCGTCTCAAGGTCAATCAGGGCTGCGTTACAGCCCTGAAACCCTGGACAGCAAACGACTGGTACCAATCAGGTGTAAACCTGGGGACTTCCTCGAAAGTGAAGATGGTGTCGACGGACGCCTCCACTTCGGGATGGGGAGCGCTGCTCGAGGGCAGACCGTCCTTTGGCCTGTGGTCAGAACGGGAACGATTTCCTACATAAATCGCCAGGGCGGTCTCGGGTCCCGAAACCTGTACAGGCTGACGGAACACCTCCTGGTTTGGGCTCAGCGCAACTTGCGCTCGCTGAGGGCAGTTCATGTGCCTGGGCTACAGAATCTGGGTCCAGTCAGGCTGTCCAGAAACAACATTCCCACGGGCGAATGGTCTCTACACCCGCAAACAGTCCGGCTGTTGTGGGAGAGATTTGGCAGGGCGGAGGTGGACCTCTTCGCGTCCCACGAAAACGCTCACTGCCCCGCGTTCTTTTCCAAGAACGAAAGCGCGCTGTCACAGAGATGGTCGTGCTGCCCGCTTTATGCTTTCCCTCCCGTCTCCCTCCTTCCGCGGTTGATAGAATGGGTGAGAGAAACGAGATGTGCAATACTGCTTGTAGCACCTTTTTGGAAGAACCAACCATGGTTCCCAGATTTGATGCGGTTAGCAGACATCACCCCGTGGCCAGTGCCGTTGAGGAGGGACCTCCTCTCGCAGGCCAGGGGCTCGATTTGGCACCCTCAACCGGAGTTGTGGTCCCTCCATGTGTGGGCGCTCAACGGTTACCCGCTGATCTCTCAGTGGGAGTGCTAAATACCATCAATCAGGCTAGAGCTCCGTCAACACAAGGGCTGTATGCCTCGAAGTGGTCGGTGTTCTCCAGCTGGTGTACTGCTCGGGGATGTTCACCCCTTAGTTGTGAGGTGACGGAGGTTCTCTCCTTCCTACAAGAGCTGTTGGATAAGGGCAGAGCCCCATCCACGCTCAAAGTTTATGTGGCGGCCATCGCAGCGTTTTCTGAAACAGCGCTCGGTCAGTCAATAGGAAGGAACGATTTGGTCATCCGCTTCCTTAGAGGAGCTAGGAGGCTGAATCCTCCCAGACCTCCGTCAGTCCCTGTATGGGACCTCGCGGCGGTTTTGGAGGCCATGAAGGGTCCCCCTTTTGAGACTATCCAATCGATTAGCCTCCAGCATCTGTCGTTCAAGACAGTATTCTTGTTGGCTCTTGTTTCAGTGAAGCATGTGGGTTACCTGCACGCGCTCTCGGTGAGCCAGTCGTGCTTGGGCCTAATGACTCAAGGGTCATACTCAAACCTAGGCACGGTTATGTGCCAAAGTCCCTCAACACGCCGTTTCTGGCTCAGGTTATTGCCCTGTCTGCCCTGTCGGTGTCAGGAGAGGATGCCCTGTTAGGGTTTTAAGAGCTTATGTGTCTCGCTCCGCTGTCTTTCGACAGACTGAGCAGCTGTTTGTCTCGTTCAGTGGATGTTCCAAAGGAATGGCTGTTTCGAGACAGACTCTATCCAGATGGATAGTTGACGCCATAGCGTTAGCTTACGCTTCCAGGGGCCTTCAGTGCCCACTGGGATTCAGAGCACACTCCACGAGGGGCGTCGCCTCGTCGTGGGCGTGGTCTACTGGGATCTCCTTGCAGGATATATGTATGGCGGCAGGTTGGGCCTCGCCGTCTACATTTATCAGGTTCTATAACCTGGAGGTTCCCGCCTTGCAAGCAAGGCTGCTGTCGGTATAGTCGAATCAGGGCCTTGATGGGAATTCTGAGTTCGTGAGCGTTATGCGCTGCCGACGGTTATATGGGCAGTATTGCGTAAGACCCGCACTGCCACATTGGTCAGGCCTTGCCTCGACTGTGTGATGTTGTATTGCCGCATCTACGGGTGCTGCTAGATTTGGGACGGAGGGCTCTCCCCCCTATCGTGTCCTGGACTCTCTGTGAGTCCCTCGGGTGACTGTGCACTGTAAATCCTGGGCGTTGCTTCAGGTTTATTGGTGTGTGATCCCTGTGCGCACAGCGTTTTACATGGGGTTCCCGTAGCGTCTTAGCTAAGATGCAGTACGAGAGAACTCTTGTAAGAGAACGTACTCGGTTACTAACGTAACCTCGGTTCTCTCTAGAAGAGGGAACGAGTACTGCGTTCTCTGCCGTGCGTACAATTCACTCTGGTTCGCTTCGGCGATGAAATAAATCAGGTGAGTCAGCCTTTTCGAGCTCCTTTTATAGGGTTGGGCCACACCCGTTTCGGCGGGAAGTGGCATGAAGGGCGTGAAGCACCCTTATTGGTCTGATATTGCATCAGCCTGCGCTCGATAGGCTGTGCACTTGCCGCAGAGCAGCCAATGAGCGAGCGAGCCGTCTCGCCTATGGCTGTGTACTGCTGCAAATACGCTTTACAAAAATTCTAAATTAAGGATAATTTTTTGCTTCAGTATTTAGTGAAAAGAGACTTTTCCTGTAGCATCTTAGCTAAGACGCAGTACTCGTTCCCTCTTCTAGAGAGAACCGAGGTTACGTTAGTAACCGAGTACGTTATTTTTAAGTGATTAATAATATATTAACTAGTAACTTAACTAGTAGCTATACTGAAACAAAGAAAAATTTTTTTTACTTTTTCAGTAAGTTTTTTCAACATTTTTCTGTAAGTGGCTGCAATCAATTTTTTTTTAGCTACATTTAAATACGTTTATTTGACTAACTTTCAACATTTAGTTTTGATTTAAATGTAGCTAAAATAAAGTTTTTACAACCACTTACCTTAAAAAGGTGTCTTTTTTCAGTGTATTAATAATTTTCAAAATATCTCTTTAAAAATAAATTATGACAGATTTGTAAATTGTTAGCATGTTACTTAATAATAATTTTTGAACATATAGTCATGTTTTGTAAGTGATTAGTCAATGTCACCTTTATTTATATAGCGCTTTAAACAAAATACATTGCGTCAAAGCAACTGAACAACATTCATTAGGAAAACAGTGTCAATAATGCAAAAATGATAGTTAAAGGCAGTTCATCATTGGATTCAGTTATGTCATCTCTGTTCAGTTAAATAGTGTCTGTGCATTTATTTGCAATCAAGTCAACGATATCGCTGTAGATGAGGTGTCCCCAACTAAGCAAGTCAGAGGCGACAGCGGCAAGGAACTGAAACTCCATCGGTGACAGAATGGAGAAAAAAACCTTGGGAGACACCAGGCTCAGTTGGGGGGGCCAGTTCTCCTCTGACCAGACGAAACCAGTAGTTCAATTCCAGGCTGCAGCAAAGTCAAATTGTGCAGAAGAATCATCTGTTTCCTGTGGTCTTGTCCTGGTGCTCCTCTGAGACAAGGTCTTTACAGGGGATCTGTATCTGGGGCTCTAGTTGTCCTGGTCTCCACTGTCTTTCAGGGATATAGAGGTCCTTTCTAGGTGCTGATCCAGCATCTGGTCTGGATACGTACTGGATCCGGGTGACTGCAGTGACCCTCTGATCTGGACACAGACTGGATCTGGTGGCCACGTTGACCTCGGAACAAGAGAGAAACAGACAAATATTAGCGTAGATGCCATTCTTCTAATGATGTAGCAAGTACATAGGGTGTTATGGGAAGTGTTTCCGGTTCCGGTTTACCTAATTAATGCAGCCTAAAAATCCTTTAACGGATTTGGAAAATAAAAGCATATTAGTATGTTATGTGTATGCCAGGTTAAAGAGATGGGTCTTTAATCTAGATTTAAACTGCAAGAGTGTGTCTGCCTCCCGAACAATGTTAGGTAGGTTATTTCAGAGTTTGGGCGCCAAATAGGAAAAGGATCTGCCGCCTGCAGTTGATTTTGATATTTTAGGTATTATCAAATTGCCTGAGTTTTGAGAACGTAGTGGACGTAGAGGATTATAATGTAAAAGGAGCTCATTCAAATACTGAGGTGCTAAACCATTCAGGGCTTTATAAGTAATAAGCAATATTTTAAAATCTATGCGATGCTTGATAGGAAGCCAGTGCAGTGTTGACAGGACCGGGCTAATATGGTCATACTTCCTGGTTCTAGTAAGAACTCTTGCTGCTGCATTTTGGACTAGCTGTAGTTTGTTTACTAAGCGTGCAGAACAACCACCCAATAAAGCATTACAATAATCTAACCTTGAGGCCATAAATGCATGGATTAACATTTCTGCATTTGACATTGAGAGCATAGGCCGTAATTTAGATATATTTTTGAGATGGAAAAATGCAGTTTTACAAATGCTAGAAACGTGGCTTTCTAAGGAAAGATTGCAATCAAATAGCACACCTAGGTTCCTAACTGATGACGAAGAATTGACAGAGCAACCATCAAGTCTTAGACAGTGTTCTAGGTTATTACAAGCAGAGTTTTTAGGTCCTATAATTAACACCTCTGTTTTTTCAGAATTTAGCTGTAAGAAATTACTCGTCATCCAGTTTTTTATATTGACTATGCAATCCATTAGTTTTTCAAATTGGTGTGTTTCACCGGGCTGCGAAGAAATATAGAGCTGAGTATCATCAGCATAACAGTGAAAGCTAACACCATGTTTCCTGATGATATCTCCCAAGGGTAACATATAAAGCGTGAAGAGTAGCGGCCCTAGTACTGAGCCTTGAGGTACTCCATACTGCACTTGTGATCGATAGGATACATCTTCATTCACTGCTACGAACTGATGGCGGTCATATAAGTACGATTTAAACCATGCTAATGCACTTCCACTGATGCCAACAAAGTGTTCAAGTCTATGCAAAAGAATGTTGTGGTCAATTGTGTCAAACGCAGCACTAAGATCCAATAAAACTAATAGAGAGATACACCCACGATCAGATGATAAGAGCAGATCATTTGTAACTCTAAGGAGAGCAGTCTCAGTACTATGATACGGTCTAAATCCTGACTGGAAATCCTCACATATACCATTTTTCTCTAAGAAGGAATATAATTGTGTGGATACCACCTTTTCTAGTATCTTGGACAGAAAAGGGAGATTCGAGATTGGTCTATAATTAACTAGTTCTTTGGGGTCAAGTTGTGGTTTTTTGATGAGAGGCTTAATAACAGCCAGTTTGAAGGTTTTGGGGACATATCCTAATGACAATGAGGAATTAATAATAGTCAGAAGAGGATCTATGACTTCTGGAAGCACCTCTTTTAGGAGCTTAGATGGTATAGGGTCTAACATACATGTTGTTGGTTTAGATGATTTAACAAGTTTAAACAATTCTTCCTCTTCTATGGTAGAGAATGAGTGGAACTGTTCCTCAGGGGGTCTATAGTGCACTGTCTGATGTGATACTGTTGCTGACGGCTGAATGGTTGCAATTTTATCTCTAATAGTATCGATTTTAGAAGTAAAGTAGTTCATAAAGTCATTACTGCTGTGGTGTTGGGAAATGTCAACACTTGTTGAGGCTTTATTTTTCGTTAATTTAGCCACTGTATTGAATAAATACCTGGGGTTATGTTTGTTTTCTTCTAAAAGAGAAGAAAAGTAATCGGATCTAGCAGTTTTTAATGCTTTTCTGTAGGATATGTTACTTTCCCGCCAAGCAATACGAAATACCTCTAGTTTTGTTTTCCTCCAGCTGCGCTCCATTTTTCGGGCTGCTCTCTTTAGGGTGCGAGTATGCTCATTATACCATGGTGTCAAACTGTTTTCCTTAACCTTCCTTAAGCGTAAAGGAGCAACTTTATTTAAAGTGCTAGAAAAGAGAGAGTCCATAGTTTCTGTTACATCATCAAGTTGTTCTGAGGTTTTGGATATGCTAAGGAATTTGGATACATCAGGAAGATAACTTAAAAAGCAGTCTTTTGTGTTAGAAGTGATGGTTCTTCCATACTTGTAACAAGAAGTAGAATTTACAATTTTGGCTATATGAATTTTGCAAAGAACTAAATAATGATCTGAGATATCATCACTTGGCTGAATAATTTCAACACCATCAACATCAATTCCATGTGACAGTATTAAATCTAGAGTATGATTTCGACAATGAGTAGGTCCTGAAACGTGTTGTCTAACACCAATAGAGTTCAGAATGTCTATAAATGCTGATCCCAATGCATCGTTTTCATTATCAACATGGATATTAAAATCACCAACTATTAAAACTTTATCTGCAGCCACCTGCACTCGGAGAGCTAACTCGGATGTAAAATCACCAAACTCTTTAATAAAGTCTGTATGGTGCCCTGGTGGCCTGTATACAGTAGCCAGTACAAACATAACAGGGGATTTATCATTAGCATTTGTTTCTTTGAATAATGTTATATGAAGTACCATTACTTCAAACGAGTTATACTTGTAGCCTGCCCTCTGAGAAATCCTGAAAACGTTGTTATAAATTGAAGCAACACCTCCACCTTTGCCTTTTAGACGTGGCTCATGTTTATAACAGTAATCTTGGGGGGTGGACTCATTTAAAATAATGTAATCATCGGGTTTTAGCCAAGTTTCTGTCAAACAGAGTACATCTATATTATGATCAGTGATCATATTATTTACAAAAAGTGTTTTCGTAGAAAGGGATCTGATATTCAATAAGCCAAGCTTTATCATTTGTTTATCCATATTGCTTCTGTTTTTTATTTGTTGAACCTCAATTAAATTGTTAATCTTAACTTGGTTTGGAAGTTTTTTGTATTTTCTAGTTCGGGGAACAGACACAGTCTCTATAGTGTGATATCTAGGTGAAAGAGTCTCTATGTGCTGAGAATTAACTGACCTCTGTGACGGGAGGCAGCTAGCAGACAGTCGGTTTAGCCAGTCTGTCTGCTTCCTGACCTGGGCCCCAATTAGTCAAGTATAAACACTAAGACTATTTGCCATATTTCTAGAGAGAAGAGTGGAGCCACCCCAGGAGGGATGAAGACCATCTCTTTTAAACAGGTCAGGTCTGCCCCAAAAGCTCGTCCAATTGTCTATGAAACCTATGTTATTCTGTGGGCACCACTTAGACATCCAGCCATTGAGTGATGACAATCTGCTATGCATCTCATCACCACGGTAAGCAGGGAGGGGACCAGAGCATATTACAGTGTCTGACATCGTGCTTGCAAGATCACACACCTCTTTAATGTTATTTTTAGTGATCTCCGACTGGCGAAGTCGAACATCTTTAGCGCCGGCATGAATAACAATCTTACTGTATTTACGTTTAGCATCAGCCAGCACTTTTAAATTTGCCAAGATTTCAGGCGCTCTGGCTCCCGGTAAACATTTGACTATGGTGGCTGGTGTCTCTATATTCACGTTCCGTACAATAGAATCACCAATAACTAGAGCACTTTCATCAGGTTTCTCAGTGGGTGCATCACTGAGTGGGGAGAACCTGTTTAATGTTTTGATCGGAACAGAAGAGCAGTGTTTTGACCCACGACTACGCTGCCTCACCGTCACCCAGTTGCCCTGCTGCTGGGGCTCTGTTTCCGGAACCGAACAATGTACGTGGGAGTCGTGGCCTAATGGTTAGAGAGTCGGACTCCCAATCGAAAGGTTGTGAGTTCGAGTCCCGGGCCGGCAGGAATTGTGGGTGGGGGGAGTGCATGTACAGTTCTCTCTCCACCTTCAATACCACGACTTAGGTGCCCTTGAGCAAGGCATCGAACCCCCAACTGCTCCCCGGGCGCCGCAGCATAAATGGCTGCCCACTGCTCCGGGTGTGTGCTCACAGTGTGTGTGTGTGTTCACTGCTCTGTGTGTGTGCATTTCGGATGGGTTAAATGCAGAGCACAAATTCTGAGTATGGGTCACCATACTTGGCTGAATGTCACTTCACTTTTACAGGAATCCCTGAGCTAGACGCATCCAAAGCCGTATCTAGAGCCCTAACATTCTTACTGTCCTCAATTAAAGTTAGTTAGTCAATCATCATCTTATCACTTGTAAATTATTTATAACAATCTACTAAATTAAGATAAAATATTAACATATCACTTATTAATAATTTGTGAATGCATATTCATGTTTTGTAAACATTATTATTCGCATCTCAGCTTGTCTAACAGACATTTCTTCCTGGATGATGGACCATTACCTTCAACTCAACCTTGCCAAGACAGAACTGCTTGTGATTCCAGCAAACCCATCGTTCCATCACAATTTCACCATCAAGTTAGGCATATCAACCATAACTCCTTCAAAAACAGCTAGAAGCCTTGGAGTTATGATTGATGATCATCTGACTTTCTCAGACCACATTGCTAAAACTGTCGGATCCTGCAGATTTACTTTATTCAACATCAAGAAGATCAAGCCCTTTCTTTCGGAACATGCTGCACAACTCCTTGTTCAAGCTCTTGTTCTGTCCAGACTGGACTATTGCAATTCCCTCTTGGCAGGTCTTCCAGCCAGTTCTATCAAACCTTTACAATTAATTCAGAACAAGACAGCAAATCTTCGGCATCAAGATTAATTTTTAATGAGCCAAAAAGAATACATGTCACACCTCTGTTTATCAATTTGCACTGGCTTCCAATAGCTGCTCGTATAAAATTCAAGGCATTGATGTTTGCCTACAAAACTACCACTGGCTCTGCACCCATTTACCTAAATTTGTTACTTCACACTTATGTGCCCTCTAGAAGCTTGCGTTCTGCAAGTGAACGTCGCTTGATTGTTCATCCAAAATAAGCACAAAATAAACTTTACGGACTTTTAAATTAAATGTTCCCTCCTGGTGGAATGACCTCCCCAACTCAATCCGAGCAGCTGAGTCCTTAGCCATCTTCAAGAATCAGCTTAAAACACATCTCTTCCATCTTTATTTGACCCTCTAACTTTAGCACTCACTATTCTAATTCTATTCTTAAAAAAATCTAACTACCTTTCTAATCTTTTTGTATTCTATTTTCTTTTCATTAATTATGCAATTGTGTGTGTGTGTGTGTGTGTGTGTGTGTGTGTGTGTGTGTGTAAAGACTTCTAACACTAGATTGCTCTAGTCTTTTTTTATTCTATCTGTTTTCTTTATTTATTATTTTATTTAAAATCCCATGCTAGGTGTACTGTGTTAACTTAACTGAGACTTGTTATAGCACTTATATATCGTTGCTCTTTTTGTTTTTGATTGCTTCCACTGTCCTCATCTGTAAGTCGCTTTGGATAAAAGCGTCTGCTAAATGACTAAATGTAAATGTAAACGATTAGTTCATCATTAACTGATTACTTGTAAATGACTTGTAAATTAATTAACAAAACATACACATTTTGTTCAGAATGTCACTTATAAATGTTTTGAAAATGATTAGATCATCATTAACTAATCACTAGTACATGCTCCATTTAATACATGGAAGGTAAAAATAATACTTAAGTGTGTTGCTGGTTTCGTTGCTCTGTGAAGTTGCGCAGGTAAAGTTGCAGATCTTTACACTGGTGGTCTTCAAACAAAGAGGTTGAACACGAGGCCTGAATGCTTCTGCCAATGCTTGCACAGACACCCTAGTTGTAGGGGCCTATAAAATCAGTTTTGATTATTCGCAAAATGTTTTACAAAATTTATATTTGATAACAAATTTAAACAGTTTCCAATAAAAGTTTATTGGTTACATTTTATTTAATCAATATTCTTAACTACAAAAAAAAAAAAAAAAAGATGCTTATACAATTCAACAAAAAAAGTTGAAAATTTAGCAAAAATCACACACCTCAAACTAAAATCTCAAGGGCATATATAAGATATAAGTGACTGTTTAAGATTTTTAAGATATGTTCATAAAGTAAGATATAGTAAAACTAAGTAACATATATGATATGTTTCTCCGACAGCCAAGAAGCAGGTGATCCGAGTGCAGGTGAAAGCTGCTGAGAATGTGGATGAAGCTGAACTGAAGGAGCTCGTCTTAAACAAGGTGGATTTTATAATACTCATCTGACTAAAATTAATTGTTGAACATACAGCAAACACGAATGTTTAGACATCAGTCTACAAGCTGATTCCAAAAAAGTGGGACACTGTACAAATTGTGAGTAACAAAGGAATGGAATAATTTACAAATTTCATAAACTTATATTTTATTCACAAAATAATATAGATAACATATCAATTGTTGAAAGTGAGACATTTTGAAATGTCATGCCAAATATTGGCTCATTTTGGATTTCAAAGAGCTACAAGTTGTTATCAGCTTATAGAAGCCTGCATCTCTGATGGTATGGGGTCGAATGAGTGTGTGTGGCATGGGCAGCTTACACATCTGGAAAGGCACCATCAATGCTGAAAGATATATCCAAGTTCTAGAACTACATACAGATGGTGGACAGCCTAATTGGGCTTTACCGTCGCGTGTACCGGAGCGGTGCCAGTATATATATATATATATATATATATATATATATATATATATATATATATATATATATACTAAATATAAGTTAAATGTTTTCATTTCATTTTCATTTTGGTTCTTTCTTGGTTTAAAAAAAAATTCTTCAGGTCCCATATGCAGAGCGAAATGGTAACGGTCCAGCATTTAGCAATAATTAGTATTAACTCTGTTATTATTCTTGATTTTTTCCAAACTACCAACACTTTGAATTTTTGAATTATGCCTTATGTGTGACCAAAAATTAAGTATTATTTGTTTCAGCTGTTTGATCGCGCTGTTGCCTCGCGCACATATTCACTGGAAACAGCAGTCATTCACATTCAGCGTTAGCACTTTGACATATTGTTAATTATGATTTTTTTCCATCTATACTGAAACACGCGTGAACTACACAGCCTATTTACCTCATGAATAATAGTTAAGCTTCATTTGGGCAACATCACGAATATGGAAACGTTTGGATTTCTCCAATGTCAATGTCAATGTCACCTTTATTTATATAGCGCTTTAAACAAAATACATTGCGTCAAAGCAACTGAACAACATTCATTAGGAAAACAGTGTCAATAATGCAAAAATGATAGTTAAAGGCAGTTCATCATTGGATTCAGTTATGTCATCTCTGTTCAGTTAAATAGTGTCTGTGCATTTATTTGCAATCAAGTCAACGATATCGCTGCAGATGAAGTGTCCCCAACTAAGCAAGCCAGAGGCGACAGCGGCAAGGAACCGAAACTCCATCGGTGACAGAATGGAGAAAAAAACCTTGGGAGAAACCAGGCTCAGTTGGGGGGCCAGTTCTCCACTGACCAGACGAAACCAGTAGTTCAATTCCAGGCTGCAGCAAAGTCAGATTGTGCAGAAGAATCATCTGTTTCTTGTGGTCTTGTCCTGGTGCTCCTCTGAGACAAGGTCTTTACAGGGGATCTGTATCTGGGGCTCTAGTTGTCCTGGTCTCCGCTGTCTTTCAGGGATGTAGAGGTCCTTTCTAGGTGCTGATCCACCATCTGGTCTGGATATGTACTGGATCCGTTACAATTTTGGCTATATGAATTTTGCAAAGAACTAAATAATGATCTGAGATATCATCACTTGGCTGAATAATTTCAACACCATCAACATCAATTCCATGTGACAGTATTAAATCTAGAGTATGATTTCGACAATGAGTAGGTCCTGAAACGTGTTGTCTAACACCAATAGAGTTCAGAATGTCTATAAATGCTGATCCCAATGCATCGTTTTCATTATCAACATGGATATTAAAATCACCAACTATTAAAACTTTATCTGCAGCCAGAACTAACTCGGATGTAAAATCACCAAACTCTTTAATAAAGTCTGTATGGTGCCCTGGTGGCCTGTATACAGTAGCCAGTACAAACATAACAGGGGATTTATCATTAGCATTTGTTTCTTTGAATAATGTTATATGAAGTACCATTACTTCAAACGAGTTATACTTGTAGCCTGCCCTCTGAGAAATCCTGAAAACGTTGTTATAAATTGAAGCAACACCTCCACCTTTGCCTTTTAGACGTGGCAAGTAACAAATATGCCAAATGACTGCAGTGACTGCAGTGACTGCAGACTGACTCCGGGTGACTGCAGTGACCTGCAGTGACCCTCTGATCTGGACACAGACTGGATCTGGTGGCCACGGTGACCTCGGAACAAGAGAGTAACAGACAAATATTAGCGTAGATGCCATTCTTCTAATGATGTAGCAAGTACATAGGTTGTTATGGGAAGTGTTTCCGGTTCCGGTTTACCTAATTAATGCAGCCTAAAAATCCTTTAACGGATTTGGATAATAAAAGCATATTAGTATGTTATGTGTATGCCAGGTTAAAGAGATGGGTCTTTAATCTAGATTTAAACTGCAAGAGTGTGTCTGCCTCCCGAACAATGTTAGGTAGGTTATTCCAGAGTTTGGGCGCCAAATAGGAAAAGGATCTGGCGCCCGCAGTTGATTTTGATATTCTAGGTATTATCAAATTGCCTGAGTTTTGAGAACGTAGCTGACGTAGAGGATTATAATGTAAAAGGAGCTCATTCAAATACTGAGGTGCTAAACCATTCAGGGCTTTATAAGTAATAAGCAATATTTTAAAATCTATGTGATGCTTGATAGGGAGCCAGTGCAGTGTTGACAGGACCGGGCTAATATGGCCATACTTCCTGGTTCTAGTAAGAACTCTTGCTGCTGCATTTTGGACTAGCTGTAGTTTGTTTACTAAGCGTGCAGAACAACCACCCAATAAAGCATTACAATAATCTAACCTTGAGGTCATAAATGCATGGATTAACATTTCTGCATTTGACATTGAGAGCATAGGCCGTAATTTAGATATATTTTTGAGATGGAAAAATGCAGTTTTACAAATGCTAGAAACGTGGCTTTCTAAGGAAAGATTGCGATCAAATAGCACACCTAGGTTCCTAACTGATGACGAAGAATTGACAGAGCAACCATCAAGTCTTAGACAGTGTTCTAGGTTATTACAAGCAGAGTTTTTAGGTCCTATAATTAACACCTCTGTTTTTTCAGAATTTAGCAGTAAGAAATTACTCGTCATCCAGTTTTTTATATCGACTATGCAATCCATTAGTTTTTCAAATTGGTGTGTTTCACCGGGCTGCAAAGAAATATAGAGCTGAGTATCATCAGCATAACAGTGAAAGCTAACACCATGTTTCCTGATGATATCTCCCAAGGGTAACATATAAAGCGTGAAGAGTAGCGGCCCTAGTACTGAGCCTTGAGGTACTCCATACTGCACTTGTGATCGATAGGATACATCTTCATTCACTGCTACGAACTGATGGCGGTCATATAAGTACGATTTAAACCATGCTAATGCACTTCCACTGATGCCAACAAAGTATTCAAGTCTATGCAAAAGAATGTTGTGGTCAATTGTGTCAAACGCAGCACTAAGATCCAATAAAACTAATAGAGAGATACACCCACGATCAGATGATAAGAGCAGATCATTTGTAACTCTAAGAAGAGCAGTCTCAGTACTATGATACGGTCTAAATCCTGACTGGAAATCCTCACATATACCATTTTTTCTCTAAGAAGGAATATAATTGTGTGGAATGAGAAAGCCCAACCATACCTTATGCTTAGCTTTAAATTATTATTATTTTTTGTTTTTTTATTACTAAGCCTATATTATTATATACTGCAATTATATTTATCCATTAGAATTATATATTTTTAATTCTTGTTTTGTTTAAAACTTGTGTTGTTATAAATTTGTTAAATTTAAAGGATTTGTTGTAAAGTGAAGGGAACTAAAAATATCCTGTTGGTACATTATAACATTATTAGGCCAGCCGTTATTATTTCTAAATGTAATTGTAGCAAAGTGCGTGGGATGGAAGGAAGAGGACAAAGGGGTCGGCTGGACTGCTGACAGGTTTATTATAAACAAAAAGAACTAAAAAGTTACAAACACCCAAACGGTGACTCTTATTCTGACATGTCAACACTAGTTTCGTTTTACTCCTTCCAGTTTCCGTTTCCGGCTTGGGTCAGCAGTCCGTCTCTCTCTCGCTTGCTTCCGACTCTCCTGGCGTTTTATACTCTCTCCACGCCAATTACTAGAACAAGAAACAGGTTGTAGGAGCCATTTATGTTTGCATAAAATTTTATTTTGTTTGGATATATTTATAGCAGTATTTTGGAAACTGGGTGACAGTGATTAGATGCATATGGTTGTATATAAGGGTGCATAGGTGACAGGAAGTGGTAGCCACAGGTAGGGGGAGCACAAACAGTTCTCACCAGACCACAGACAACAGAGCCACAGACAAAGCTACAGAGCACGGATTACAGATCAAACAGCATAGGCCTACACGCAAACAACTGAAAACAAGATAAGAAATCAAAAGGTATGTTCATCTGTTTGTACAATATATTACAATAAACCACAAACCTCAACTGCAATAATCTCTGGAAAATCTTTGTGTGTCTGCGTATCAAACTTCACCGCTACCTGTGTGCATGATGGCAAAGTTATAGTAAAACAGGATAAGGATTGCCAAAACATAAGTGAGAACTTTGCTCTATGAGTGAAAATTGAGCCTGTAAAAATATTGGAACTGGATAAAGATTGTTCTCTTACGAGAGCTCTCTCGTACTGCGTCTTAGCTAAGACGCTACGGGAAAAGTCTATTTTCACGAAATACTGAAGCAAAAAGTTATCCTTAATTTTGTATTTTTGTAAAGCGCATTTGCAGCAGTACACAGCCATAGGCGAGACGGCTCGCTCGCTCATTGGCTTGTTCTGCGGCAACTGCACAGCCTATCGAGCGCAGGCTGATGCAACATCAGACCAATAAGGGCGCTTTGCGCCCTTCTTGCCACTTCCCGCCGAAACGGGTGTGGCCCAACCTATAAAGGGAACTCGAAAAGGCTGAATCACCTGATTTTTCATCTCTTCAGCGAAGCTCACGCATCGCTGGATCTCGAGGAAGCAAGCGCCGTCTGGAAGAGCATATCAGCAGGACGAGCCATCCTGAAGCCGCTGGCACCGCCGCCTTCCACCGCCGCCTTCCACTGCCGCCTTCCACTGCCGTTCCTGCTGCGCTATCCAGCGCCCATATCCTTTATAATCCTTGTTCTGTGATATTCTGTGTGTGTGTTCGCCCTGCGACGCACATTCACAAAAGAGCTGCGTCTTTTTAAAGATGCCTTCGTGCGGCTCGTGCAGAACCCCGCTCAGCGAAGGAGATCGTCATGTCATCTGCGTCTCCTGTCTGGGTAAAGACCATGCAGCGCTCGCTGATGGCGGATGTCCTCATTGCGGGTTGATGCCTATGGTGACTCTGAGGACTCGCCTGGCATCCTTCTCGAAGCCTGCATCATCCGCTGCGCCGCAGCGCCGTAAGAAGCGCCGCTCGCAGCGCCTACCAGAACCGCCTCCAGCTCGGCCGAGCTCGCCGGTTCCCTCCGCTTCGCCGGTCTCCCCTGCATCGCTTCCCGATGCTCAGCGTCCGCTGCTAGCCGACGCGTCATCGGAGGAAGTGGATCTCAGGCCCGCGTCGGAGGAAGAAGACACGTGCTCTCTGCTTGCTTCGGGCAGTGAGGGTTGGGCGAGCTCCAGCAGACGGGGGGATATCGATAAGGAGCTGATGCGTGTACTCTCGTTGGCCGCGGCGAGCCTCGGCCTCGAGTGGTCTGCACCAGCGCCCCCTTCACGTTCCCGGCTGGATGGTAGCTATCTTCCGGATGAGCGCTCTTCCTCAAGCTCAAAACACGCCCCTTTTCTTCCTGAGCTTCACGAAGAAGTGGCGAAGGCTTGGGACGCTCCATTCTCGGCGAGAATCCGCTCATCTGTTTCGTCAGCATTCTCCACACTGGACGGTGCTAAGAACAGAGGCTACCTGTCACTTCCGCCGGTGGAACAGGCTATAGCAGCGCACCTTTGCCCGCCCTCTGCTGGACGGCGGACTAAGGCGGCGTTGCCATCCAAAGCCTGCCGCATGACGTCATCGCTGCTCGCACGGATATTCTCTGCTGCTGGGCAGGCTGCGTCTGCGTTACACACCATGGCGACGCTACAGATTTTCCAGGGCGATCTTCTCCGCAAGCTGGATGAGATGGGACCTGAAGCGATCTGTCTCGCGGATCTGAGGAGTGCTTCGGATCTCTCCCTCCGCGCTAAGTCCGCTGCACAGGCCATGGGACGGGTTATGGCTTCCGCTACGGTGGCTGAGAGGCATTTGTGGCTGACGCTTTCTGACATCAAGGAGTCTGAGCGCGCTGCGTTTCTTGACGCTCCGCTAACTCCTTCCGGCCTCTTTGGATCTTCCGTCAACGAGTTTGTGGAGAGATTCGCCGAGGACCAGAAAGCTTCACAGGCGTTCAAGCACTTCTTGCCGAAGCGCTCCAGTTCTGCAGCTAGCCGCTCTAGACCGGCCCCACAGAGCTCTCAGTCACGGCCACCGCCTCCTGCTGCGCCATCACGACAGCGTCAGCAACGCAGCTCGGGACCCCGTTCTCGCTCTTCGAGCCGTGGCAGAGGATTGCGGTGAAGCCAGAAGCCCCGAAAGCATCCTAGCACTGCTGGGAAAGCGCCGGTGTTCGAGTTCCGCTGCGGCCGAGCTCTCACCCAAGCGCGCCGCTGTTGCAGTTCCAAGAGTTGAGACTGCCTCAGTGTCTTCTGCAATGCGCAAGCCTGCACGAGTGCCCGCTTGCCTGCACACAAAAGCCGTTATCACGGCTACCCAGATGTTTCACAAAAACAGTGTTTTTTCTGGTGTTCCGGCCACGGCCGATGGTGCTATAAATGTTGTGACGATGCCCACTCCTCAGTGCCCATCTCCACATGTAAGCACAGCCCTACACACAGGGCCTGCGCTCATAATGTCGACTCAAGTCGGTCGCGCACACTACATAGTAAACGTGCCCACCCCTCAGTGCCCACAATTACTATGTCACACGCGTCATGTGGTTTCTGTAAAAACGAAACCCGTGCACGCTCGTCCGGCCATGGCCGATGGTGCTTTAAATGCAGTGACGATGCCCACTACCCAGTGCCCATCCCCGCATGTAAGCACAGCCCTGCACACAGGGCTGGCGCACATAAGATCGACACAGATCGGTCGAGCGCGCCGCATAGTAAACGTGCCCACTTCCCAGTGCCCACATACACTATGTCACTTACGGCGCGGGGCTTCTGTAAAAACGAGGCCCGTGCACGTACATTCTGCACAGGCAGACGGCGAGTTGGAAGTGGTAAAAGTGCACACATGCAGCCCACGGTTACTCGCAGATATATTGAGTCCCACGGGACCCGCTCAGCCTCCCTCCAGTCGGTTAAGCGCCGGAACGGGGTCGAGGATGAGCGATCTGCCCGCTGTGATCAGCGCGCTCCCCACCTCAGATGCGCAGCACACTCGAGCGCCGCCGTTGCCCAGTCAACAGAGCGCGTGTCACATCCAGCCCTTAGCCATTCATGCAGATGCATGGTCAGCGCTTCCAGGGGTTTCGGATTGGGTGCTAGGCATTATAGAGAGAGGCTACTTGCTACAGTTTTCTTGACGCCCACCGCGCTTCTCAGCGCGCGTCGAAACTACGGTCAAAACAGAAGTAGCGCACATACTTCGGGCCGAAATATCAAAACTGTTGAGCAAAGGGGCTGTAGAGCCTGTGTCTCAAGCTCAAAGCGAGGGGGGGCTGTACAGCAGATACTTTCTGGTGCCCAAGAGAGACGGGGGTCTCAGGCCCATACTGGATCTAAGACAGCTGAACAAGGCATTGATGAAACGCAGTTTCAAAAATGCTCACGACCAGGAAGCTCCTCGCGCAGATTCGCGGAGGGGATTGGTTCATGTCAATAGATCTGAAGGACGCGTATTTTCAAATACAGATAGCGTCAAACCACAGGCGGTTTTTGAGATTCGTCTTCGAGGGCCAGGCATACCAGTATGCAGTCCTGCCATTCGGCTTGTCCGTAGCTCCTCGTACGTTTACGAGGTGCATGGATGCAGCGCTCGCTCCTCTCAGACTCAGAGGCATACGAGTGCTGAATTATTTGGATGACTGGCTGGTTCTGGCCCAATCACGAGCGGAGCTCGTTGACCATTGGGCCGTTTTACTCGATCACCTCGAGAAGCTCGGCCTCAGTGTCAATTGGGCGAAGAGTTCGCTGAACCCCAGTCAGACGATCCTGTTTCTGGGTATAGTTCTGAACTCGTGTTCCATGACGGCGCGACTGTCACCACAGCGCACGATGGGCATTCAGCGCGCAGCGAGTTCTTTCCGCTGCGGCGCGACTGTGTCGCTCAAACACTGTCAAAAGATGCTGGGTCTCATGGCCTCAGCATCTCCGGTTCTGCGGCTGGGCCTGCTCCGCATGCGCCCCCTGCAGTTCTGGCTGAAGGCTCGGGTGCCGCGCAGAGCGTGGGCGTCTGGCCGGCTGCATTTCAAGGTCGATCAGAGCTGTGTTGCGGCTCTAGCACCTTGGACAGCGAACGGCTGGTACCGATCAGGTGTAAGCCTGGGGACTTCCCCGAGTGTGAAAATGGTGTCGCCTCCACGTCGTAGTCCGTTCGGACAACATGTCCGTGGTGTCCTACATAAATCGCCAGGGCGGTCTCGGGTCCCGAAACCTGTACAGGCTGACGGAACGCCTCCTGATTTGGGCTCAACGCAACGTGCGCTCGCTGAGAGCAGTGCATGTGCCTGGACTGCAGAATCTGGGTCCAGACAGGCTGTCCAGAGGCAATGTCCCTACGGGCGAATGGTCTCTACACCCGCAAACAGTTCGGCTGTTGTGGGAGAGATTTGGCATGGTGGAGGTGGACCTCTTTGCGTCCCACGAAAACGCTCACTGCCCCGCGTTCTTTTCCAAGAACGAAAGCGCGCTGTCACGGAAATGGCCGTGCTCCCCGCTTTATGCGTTCCCTCCCGTCTCCCTCCTTCCGCAGGTGATAGAACGGGTGAGAGAAACGAGATGTTCAATACTGCTTGTGGCACCTCTTTGGAAGAACCAACCATGGTTCCCAGATTTGATGCAATTAGCAGATGTCGCCCCATGGCCGGTACCGTTGAGGAGAGATCTCCTCTCGCAGGCCAGGGGCTCGATTTGGCACCCTCAACCGGAGTTGTGTTCCCTCCATGTATGGGCACTCAACGGTTACCCACTGATCTCGCAGTGGGAGTGCTAAATACCATCACTCAGGCTAGAGCTCCGTCGACACGACGTCTGTATGCCTCGAAGTGGTCGGTGTTCTCCAGCTGGTGCACAGCTCGAGGTTATTCACCCCTTAGTTGTGAGGTGACTGAGGTCCTCTCCTTCCTACAGGAGCTGTTGGATAAGGGCAGAGCCCCATCCACGCTCAAAGTTTATGTGGCGGCCATCGCGGCATTTTCTGAAACGGCGCCCGGTCAGTCAATAGGAAGGAACGATTTAGTCATCCGGTTCCTCAGAGGAGCTAGGAGGCTGAATCCTCCCAGACCTCCGTCAGTCCCTATGTGGGACCTCGCGGCGGTTTTAGAGGCCTTGAAGGGTCTCCCTTTTGAGCCTATCCAATCGGTTAGCCTTCAGCATCTGTCGTTCAAGACAGTATTCTTGTTGGCTCTCGCTTCTGTGAAGCGTGTGGGGGATTTGCACGAGCTCTCGGTGAGCCAGTCGTGCTTGGAGTTGGGGCCCAATGACTCAAGGGTCATACTCAAACCTAGGCACGGTTATGTGCCAAAATCCCTCAACACACCGTTTCGGGCTCAGGTTATTGCCCTGTCTGCCCTGCCGGTGTCAGGGGAGGATGGAGACTCGAGTCTTCTTTGCCCTGTCAGGGTTTTAAGAGCTCATGTGTCTCGCTCTGCTGCCTTTCGGCAGACGGAGCAGCTATTTGTCTCGTTCGGTGGACGTTCCAAAGGAATGGCTGTTTCGAGACAGACTCTATCCAGATGGATAGTTGACGCCATAGCGTTAGCTTACGCTTCCAGGGGCCTTCAGTGCCCGTTGGGCGTCAGAGCACACTCCACAAGAGGCGTCGCCTCGTCGTGGGCGTGGTCTACTGGGATCTCCTTGCAGGATATATGTATGGCGGCGGGTTGGGCCTCGCCGTCTACATTTATCAGGTTCTATAACCTGGAGGTTCCCGCCTTGCAAGCAAGGCTGCTGTCGGTATAGAAGAATCAGGGCCCTGAGGGGAATTCTGAATTCTTGAGCGCTATGCGCTGCCGACTGTTATATGGGCAGTATTGCGTAAGACCCGCATTGCCACATTGGTCAGGCCTTGCCTCGGCTGTGTGATGTCATATTGCCGCATCTACGGATGCTGCGAGATATGGGACGGAGGGCTTTCCCCCTTTTCTGTCCCGGACTCTCTGTGAGTCCCTCAGGTGACTGTGCACTGTAAATCCTGGGCGTTGCTTCAGGTTTATTGGTGTGTGATCCCTGCGCGCACGGCGTTTTACATCGGGTTCCCGTAGCGTCTTAGCTAAGACGCAGTACGAGAGAGCTCTCGTAAGAGAACGTACTCGGTTACTAAACGTAACCGAGTACGTTCTCTCTAGAAGAGCGAACGAGTACTGCGTTCTCTGCCGTGCGTACGATTCACTCTGGTTCGCTTCAGCGCTGAAATAAATCAGGTGAGTCAGCCTTTTCGAGCTCCTTTTATAGGTTGGGCCACACCCGTTTCGGCGGGAAGTGGCAAGAAGGGCGCGAAGCGCCCTTATTGGTCTGATGTTGCATCAGCCTGCGCTCGATAGGCTGTGCAGTTGCCGCAGAACAAGCCAATGAGCGAGCGAGCCGTCTCGCCTATGGCTGTGTACTGCTGCAAATGCGCTTTACAAAAATACAAAATTAAGGATAATTTTTTGCTTCAGTATTTCGTGAAAAGAGACTTTTCCCGTAGCGTCTTAGCTAAGACGCAGTACTCGTTCGCTCTTCTAGAGAGAACCGAGGTTACGTTTAGTAACCGAGTACGTTTTCAGCAGAACGGATTGTTTTCTTTCAATCAACTGGACCCCGTCATTTCCAATTAACCGAACATTGACGCCACCTGTGCGAAGCTGATTGACGGAGATTGGAAACTCCGAATGACAACGTGCAGGCAGAGGGATATGTGCAACATTAAACTTCATTGGATAAGCCAGAAACAGCTACATTAATGAACTTCGTTGACTGAAGCACATACTGTCCTCACAATATCAGCTGTCTGAAATATTCTGTAATTCCCGTGTGGTTTACTGGATCACGCTAAAAGTGAAACAAATATGTCCATTGTCATGTCTGACGTTCGGTCACAAGATGGCGATGTTGCACTGGATTCTGAAAAAGAAAAAATGGTTATTAAACATACTGCTAAAGGTTTGGAAATGTTCATTGAAAACTGTCAGAAAATAAGAAACTTGAAATGTAAACAAGCTAGGAAGTTAATGGAATTGCTGAAAGAGCTCATGAAATCAAAGGAGAATGCAAATGAAGTGCAATCTAACTTGGTTAAATTAATTGACATCTGTGATGAAGCCAAAAGAAACCATGAGTCATTGGTGAAGTTACCACTGCCTGAAAATGAACTTGAAAAGCAAAACCACTGGTTTCAACAAAAAAAGGAAACTTTTGATGGTTTTATACAAGATGTAAATGTGTGGTTTTCAGAGGTTGGGTGGCATAAAAAACACACCATTGCTGAAAGTGTAAACACAGATGACATTGGACCAGATGACAGTGTTTCTAATGTGTCAAAACCTAAATCAAGTTCTTCAACACGTGCATCTTCGACATCCTCTGCTCGCATTAAAGCTCAGGCAGAAAAGGCTGCTCTCATGGAACGGGTTGCTGCTCTGAAGAAAAGGCATGACCTTGAGGCACAGGAAGAACAACTGAAAAGGAAGAAAGAACAACTGGAATTAGAGACTGAACTGGCAGCAACCAATGCAAAAATTAATGTTCTTGAATCAATGGAATCAAGAAACAGCTCAAAAGTATCTGATGGGATGGACTCGTATTTGAGAAAAGGAACTGCTCAAAAGAAAACGTCAGTCAAATTAAATCCACATGCAAAGACCTATTTACCTAATCAAGTGCAACAAAGACAGAATGTGCGGATGGGAACTGAATCTTCTTCCCAGCAACCGGTTGTTCGACCAAAGGAAAGAGCTGATGGACCATCTGCTAGAGCTCAGGATATGACTCATCTAACACAACAACCTGTATATAATGATGATAATCAAGGTGATATATATCACATAATTCAAAGGCAAAGTGACATCACAGCTCTTCTCACTCAACAAAATCTCTCTTCTACTTTACCACCAAGAGACATTCCTGTTTATGATGGTGATCCATTGCAATATGGAGTTTTCATGAGGGCATTTGAGAGAGGAGTGGAAAGAAAGACAGATGACTACAGTGACTGTCTGCATTTCCTAGAGCAATACACCAGAGGGCATCCAAAAGATTTAGTCCACAGCTGTCAACATTTGCCTTCAGCTGAGGGCTATAAAAGAGCAAAAGATCTGCTTAAAGAACATTTTGGTAATGAACATAAGATTGCTACAGCATACATGGACAAAGCATTTGCCTGGCCAGCGATCAAGCCAGAGGATGTGAAAGCATTGCAAGCGTTTTCATTATTCATGAGAGGTTGTTGCGATGCAATGGAACAGCTCACCTATATGGAGGAGTTGAATGTTGCTTCCAGTATGAAGACCATTCTTCTGAAACTGCCTTACAAGCTCAGAGACAAGTGGAGGAATAGGGCATGTCAACTCCAAGAACAACATGGACGCCGAGCTAGTTTCTCTGACTTGGTAGACTTCATGGAGAGACAAGTGAAGATATTGTCAGATCCACTTTTTGGAAATATCCAGGATGCTAGGACAATTACATCTGTCAAAAGCTTCACTTTTGTCAAAGCAAGAGAAAAGCCGGGACCAAGAGGAAGCAGTATTGCAACTATTGTAACACCTGTAGAAACTGAAAAACAAGAAAAATGACAACAAATGGAATGAAGAATGTATCTGCCACTAATTCTCAAAATTGCTGTTTGTTCTGTGATCGAGGTGGTCACACATGGGTGCGGTGTCCACAAATCAGGAAAAAGATGCACAGGGAAAAAATTGACTTCTAAAAGAAAAGGGGAGTCTGTTTTGGTTGTTTGAAGGTAGGACACATGAGCAAAGACTGCAATAGTCGTTTGACTTGTGACTTATGCAATAAAAATCATCCTGAAATACTTCACATTGAACAAAAGGACATTGGAAAGAATACAGAACTGAATGAGAAATCAATTGGGAGCAATGCCGTTCTCTCACCTCATACATGTGGGCATATTGGGGCCGGTGAAGAGGCCTGTCTCTTCTTTATCGTTCCAGTACAAGTAAAGACTCCCAAGGGAGACACAGTGTTGCAAATTTATGCATTTTTGGATCATGGAAGCTCATCTACCTTCTGCACAGAAAACTTGATGAGAAGACTGAATGTTAGAGGACAAAAGGCTAGTATTCTTCTGCGTACCATAAACCAAGAGAGACATGTGACCAGCCATCATATCTCAGCTTTAGAGGTATCAAGTCTGGACAAAAATGATTTCATACAACTGTCCAATGTATTTACACATAAGACCATGCCTGTTTCCAAGCTCAACATTCCAAGAAAAGAAGACCTGACTCAATGGCCTTACTTGAAGGATGTCAAGATTCATGAAATAAACGCGATTTAGGCGTTTTGACCTGCTCATTGGCACAAATGCTTCTAAGGTATTGGAACCTTGGGAGGTGGTCAATAGCCAAGGGGATGGACCATACGCTGTGAGGACCCTACTGGGGTGGGTCATCTATGGTCCCTGGAGAGGAGACAACGACGTCAGGGATGAGAATGGCTGCCCTGTTGCTGCTGTCAATCGAATGTCTATTGTGAATCTAGAGGAGCTACTGGTTAAACAATACAATCATGATTTCAATTAAGTAACCAGCAAGGAAACAGATTAAATGTCCAGAGAAGAGATAAAATTCTTGGATATTGTGAATCACTCAATAAAAATGACAGATGGTCACAACTGCCTAGACTTACCTTTCAAGCCAAAAAATCCCAGCATTCAAAAGCCTGAAACGCAAGTTTGGTAAAAATGAGATGTTTCACAAAGAATATACAACTTTTCTCAAAGATATGCTTGACAACGGCTATGCTGAAATGATACCAGTAGATCAACTGAATAGAGGTCAACCAATATATCGGTCGGCAGATATATCGGGCCGATATTTGTCATTTTTTAATATATCGGCATCGGCCGATATCCGTGTTTAGTAGCGCCGATTTAAAGTCCGGCACATCGGCGGGCAGCCCCGTGTTATTGGTGCGGTGGAAAGTGCTGCTGCAGCAGCATGTGAAGCACCCAAGCCAAAACTTTTGGAAGATTCAACAGCAGTCCTGGGAGATAAAGGTAGTCAGAGAATTTCACTCTGTAAATGGGGTGGAGAAGTTGACAGCTCTAACAAACACTGCAGAGTGACGTTACCAAAGTAAACTGTCTCTGACGTTACTCCGCCCCGCTCACAGACAGCACCGTGCTCGGAGAGACAGCTGTCCTGGAGCTGCCCAGAACGGTGAATGACATTTGTTCGGAGGCATGGTTTGATGCAGACAATAACCAATTTTCCATCCAACTCATTTGTATTTAGGGATGTCAATATTCGATAATTTCCGTGATCGATCGTTGTTTAAATTAATGATCAATTAATTACTTTAATGCTGCAAAATGCGTCTGCAGCGGTATTATTATTATGTGCAAAAGCCACTTGGAAAAAAAGCTTTCTCATCCGAATTAAAGGGGTTTTAGTCTGAATAAAATGCTAGTAGCAGGACTGTAAAATGAATAGATGTGATTATGATCATTTGATAAAATGAAGAGAGCGCGCCATACGTTGGAGATCATTTTACTTTGTTGACTGTTTCTCGTCAAGGAGGCCGCTGAATGCGCCTCTTTAAATGGTTTCGTGGTGCTTGTTGTTGTATTTTAAAACACAACTGCAATGTTTTCAAATGACACTATAGTAGTGGTGCAACGGATCATCATTGATCCGTGATCCGTTTGGATCAATATCTTCGGTTCGGCACACACGTGACCCGCGGATTGATTTATGAAAAAAAAGTTGCGCATGTTTAGTCTACACTCAGTGGTCATGGCGAGCGGAGGAACGGAGGAGCTTGAACGGCCCACGCATTTTGTATTCCCTGTCAGATATAATGATGAGGAAAGAGGTTAGAGTGAAAATATTGTGCCAGATCTTTATGAACAGGAGAAGAAAACAGTTGTGGATGAACTATCCCGAGCATCCTCTGTTGCGCACACGACACACTGTACGTCCAGGGGGACGGAGAGCTATGTGATGATAACTGCTCACTTCATCACAGCAGACTGGAAGATGAGAAGTCGGCTATTATGTTAAAAAGAAGATATTATGTGCAATTTAAGTTGATTTTATATATTTTCATTTAATAATTTAATGTTAATAAAAAAAAAAGACAAAACGTATGTTTATTTGTCTTGGCCTTTTTTTTTTTTTTGCTGATCCGAAAAATGATCCGGTCCATAAGAGGACGAGCGAGCAAGGGTTTGACTAGATGTATTTGGAGGTTACTGCTCACGTCTCGTTCTGCACATATCCAAATGTTTCCATATTCGCAATGTATCTGAATGTTAAACTATAATATTTTTTTATTTATTTAATGTAAACTAGACGGAAAGATCATCCTCTTCACGAGCAAAAACCTCCTTGGCATCACAGTAGAGTGGACCGGTATACTACGGTCTATTTAAACTGACCAGAGTAACCTTTTAAATGTTTGGTTGACTGTACTTTATTTTAATAATGAACAGACTGCGATGTAAGTTTGAAATTAGAATGCACTTTAGATGTTCTGTGTCATTTATACCAAACACAAATGTTGCTGGTTGCTAGAGTGTTTGCAGCACTACTGTTATTTATTTTTTATATATTTATTTTTTTATATTTTTCAGATTTTTATTTTTAAAATTGTATTTATTTAAATGTATATTTAAGTTTACATTTATGTTCCAACAAACTTGAAAAATTCTATTTGATAAATGCTCTAAAACTTTTATGCAAATTATATATATATATATATATAAATATATATATATATATATATATATATATACATATATATATATATATATATATATATATATATATATATATATATATATATATATATATATATTACCTGTTTTATATATTTAATACTTGGTCAGTTTATTGATTTAGTTTGGTTAACTTTGGATAAATTTTTTATTTTAATACCGTGCAGTGCACAAAATTAAGATTCGAGAGATGGTTCAAGTCTCAATAAATGATGATAAGTTTAGAAATGTTGTGCATCCACTTACTATTAGTGTGACATTTTTGCATGCAAATGAAGGGGAAAACTTCAAGATATCGGCCCTAAAAATCGGCAGCACATATCGGCCATCGGCTGACCCTGACCTCTAAACATCGGCATCGGCATCGGCTATAGAAAAACCCATATCGGTCGATCTCTACAACTGAATCGTAATGATGGGGAACTCTGGTATATCCCACATCACGGGGTGTATCACTCAAGGAAAGGAAACTTAAGGGTGGTCTTCGACTGCGGTGCTGGCTTTAAGGGAACATCGCTCAATGAACAATGCTACTGGGTCCAGATCTTACCAACTCACTCATCGGAGTACTCATCAGATTCAGACAGGAACCGGTTGCCCTGATGGCTGATATCAAAGCAATGTTTCATTGAACATATTGACTAAAACATAAAAAAACATATTGACTATCTGCGAGTCCTATGGTGGCCTGAAGGTGATGTGCAGCAGGATCTCGTCGAATACCGGGTGAAAGTACACCTCTTTGGAGCAGTGTCATCACCGAGTTGTGCAAACTTTGCACTAAGAAAGACCGCTGAAGATAACAAAGCTCACTTTCCAGCAGAGGTTACAGACACCGTAAAGAACAACTTTTACGTAGATGATTGCTTGAAATCCATGTCAAGGGAACAGGATGCTGTTCTTATGGTAAGAGACCTGACTGCTCTCTGCCAAAAGGGAGGTTTCGTATTGTCAAAGTGGATCAGCAACAGCCGTAAAGTATTGGCATCCATTCCACAAGAAAACAGAACCAAAGAGACAAAAGAGTTGGACTTGGACAGGGACAACCTGCCGATGGAAAGAGCACTAGGATTGCACTGGTGCGTTGAAACAGATGTGTTCATGTTCAGAATAACTGCACAGCCACGAGCATATACCAGACGTGGCATCTTGTCTGTGGTTGGCTCTGTATATGACCCTTTAGGATTCCAAGCACCATTTATTCTGCCAGCCAAACTGATTATGCAGGAACTCTGTAAAAAAAAAACCTAGAATGGGATGAAAACATACCCCAAACTGTTTCTCAGCAGTGGACAGGATGGTTGGCAGATCTGAACAAGATGACAGAATTTAGAGTGGACCGTTGCATGAAGCCCTCAAGCTTTGGTCAAATTAGAAATGCACAGTTGCACCACTTTTCAGATGCAAGAGAGAGTGGATACGGTACGGTTTCATATCTTAGACTGGAAAACAACGACGAGGAGGTGCATGTTGCTTTCATGATAGGGAAAGCAAGAGTATCACCATTAAAGCAAGTAACGATTCCCAGACTGCAGTTCTAGCTGTCAAGGTTGACAGAATGCTTCGGAAGGAATTACAGCTTCAGCTGAACAAATCCATCTTCTGGACTGATAGCACAACAGTGCTGAAATATATCAACAATGAAACCAAACGCTTCCGAACATTTGTAGCAAATAGGATCTCCTTTCTAAGGGATATTACTGATGTGTCACAATGGAGATATATTAGCACCAAGGAAAATCCGGCAGATGAAGCCTCTAGGGGGCTAACAGCAAACCGCTTCTTAAGCTGCAAAAGATGGATCAAGGGACCAGAGTTTCTCTGTCAACCAGACAGAGAATGGCAGAAACCTCATTTGGTAACTGCAATATCTGCCAATGATCCAGAAGTCAAGCAAGACATCACAAGTAACCTCATTGTTAAAAGTCCATTGAACCCCACCAGCTCTCTGATAAGTTATTTCTCTTCATGGAGAAGTCTGATGACAGATGTAGCTTGGCTACTTAAAGTAAAAACAACTATCTTACTGCTGACAGGAAAAAGAAAGGAGATTCAGACTGCTGTGAGTAACTTTAAAGATGAGTCTAGCCGATTAAAGGAGATGCAAGCTTTTTGGGGCAACACTCCAAAGACAGTGTTTAAAGCCAGAGGATCTGATGCAAGCAGAACGTGCAGTTATTTCTTTCAGTCAAAGACAAAGCTTCGAAGAAGAACTATCTACGCTAGAGGCCGGTAAAAATGGTGTTAAAAGAAACAGTCATCTGTACAAACTGGACCCGGTGTTGGATGATGGACTTCTGAGAGTAGGTGGTCGTCTGAGTAGACTAGCGATGCCTGAAGAGGCAGAGCATCCAGTTATTCTCTCGAAAGACCTGCACATATCCACACTATTGCTACGACATATCCATGAACAACTCCGCCACGGTGGAAGAAATCATATGCTATCTTGACTCCGTAAAAAATACTGGATTATCAAAGCTTACTCGGCAGCAAGAAGGATCATAACAGATTGTGTTGTGTGCAAACAGAAGGGGAAGAGTTGGAGAACAGAAAATGGCAGACTTGCCCCTGGAAAGGATTCTACCAGACAAGCCTCCATTTACAAATGTTGGAGTAGACTACTTCGGTCCTATAGAGATCAAAAGAGGACGAAGTCTTGTTAAAAGATATGGCGTAATCTTCACCTGCATGGCAAGCAGGGCAGTACATCTTGAAATCGCATATAGTCTTGACACAGATTCCTGCATCCATGCATTACGAAGATTTATTTGTCGACGAGGTCAAGTGCTGTCTTTAAGATCAGACAATGGAACAAACTTTATTGGAGCTGAAAGAGAACTGAGAGAAGCACTCAATGCCTTGAATAATAAAATGGTACTTTAACCCCCCAGCAGGATGGCATCACGGTGGTGTATGGGAGCGTTTGATCCGCATGGTTCGGAATGTACTGCACTCTGTTTTAGCCAACAGGTTCTGGATGATGATGGATTGCAAACTTTAATTTGTGAAGTTGAAGCAATTTTAAATTATCGACCCATTACAAAGCTTTCTCAGGGACCCAATGGACCTGGAAGCACTCACCCCAAACCACCTTCTTCTGTTGAAAACCAAGCCAATACTACCGCCTGGACTCTTCGTAAAAGAGGACTTATACCTAAGGCGCAGATGGAGACAAGTGCAATACACAAATGATGAGTTTGTCAAGTGAGTTATCTTTGTAAAAACATTCCAAAATACATATGTCTCCTATAACAATATTGGTAAAACAGTGTGTTAGAGATTTTCCCTTATATAAAATGTTAACACTCAAATTACAGTTTTTTTTATAGTAAATTAATTTTTAATTTTACATGAATGTTCCTAAATAAAGTAACAAAAAAATGGATAAGTGAGTGATTTTGTTGTTTTTACAGTATTAGAATATAGAATACTCTCTACAAATGTGTTTGTGTGTGAATACATATATATAGAGAGAAAGAGGGAGAGAGAGAGAGAGAGAGAGAGACGGTATACAATGTTTGCAAAAGTTTTTTTAAATGTTTTTAAGTGTTCATTTAATGCATATTGGCAAATAAACCAAATATTTAACAGAAATTATGTCAGATTAAACAAATGGTTTAAACTGCAGTGGTGGCTGGATGCTGCACATGTGTAAGGAGGTATGGGTGAAGAGGACATGTCTCCAGCAGCCAGCTATCACCAAAGCCATGCACCCTCTTCAGCCACCTGCAAACTGCAGAAGTGGCCCACACAAAAGAGTCATGTGTGCGTCCATCACCCACCCATTAGGCCATCACCCACCACCTCCATAAATGTCCAACAGCATAATAATGCAGTGTAGCTAACAACTGAATTTAAAGCATTGTTTCTTCTTATTGCCCTCTGAAGATGTGAAGCCTGATGTTGAAGGGCCAGACTGGAGAAGGCCTGATATTGGAGGCCTGGACTTTGAAGGCAAAGGACTGGTTGATGCACATGTATCTATATCTCCAAGGATCCTTCCATTGCAACAGGCCCCAGGATGGCCAAAACTGTCTCTTCCTCTGTAGGGACAGGAGGAACTGAACTGATACCCCATCAGTCTTGTTTGCTTCCCTCTTACGTGCCACAGCCCTTTGTTTTGTCACACTTTCGAAGTCCCTCCACTTATTCCTGACTTCGTCTGGGCTTTGTCCATATCCATAGCTAGCATCGTTTATTTTTTGAGTGATTTCTGCCCAGATTTTATTTTTGTCAGCATTTGTAATGCTATTTTTCAGCTTTGAAAATAGCTGGACTTTACGATTTTCCACCTCCTCGAAAAGAACTGCAATTTGAAGCATTGAAAATTGGGGTTTTCGTGTCATTTTCATTAACACGTCAGAATGGCAAGAAGACATAAATAGGGAAGATTGAGCAAAATAAGCAATCAACAACAGTACATCACAGTTTTTCAAAACCTTTTTCAATTGTGGTTATGTAGCCTATCAATATTACATAAGAAATAGTATTTATCTGAAATTGTGAAATTAATGACATTGGGATCAGAAAAGAGCACATTTTTAACTCCGTGTGTGTACAGTAGGTTGACAGCCTATTTGGGCACTATCGGTGCCGCGGCATTAATTGAATTCAGTCGTGTGTTAAAATAATTCGCTTAACTACCGCCAGATGGCGCAAAGGGACGAATTTTGAACTGACTGTAAAAATAAAATGAGGGTTTGTATACGAAGATGAAAAGACAAGTAAAACATCAATAGCATTATATTATAACTATATTATATTATATTATAACTCTATATATACTCTATATATATATATAAACAAACCAGAATAAAAATATAAAATGTTCTAATCTGTGTGTGTGTTCATATATATATATATATATATATATATATATATATATATATATATATATATATATATATATATATATATAAGGATTAAAAAAATATATATTTTTCATTCTGGTTTGCTCTTAGCAAAAAATAATAAATGAAATCCTTCAAGTTCCATATGCGTAACGAAATGAGAACGGTCCAGCATTAGCTCTAACAGCAAAAAATTCTTATTAACTGCTGTTGTTCTTGATTTTTCAAACTGTCTCCAATTATGCCTTAACCGTGTAAGCAAAAATTGAGTATGGTATATTTCAGCTGTTTTATGCGCTGGTGCCTCACACACACATATTCATTGTAAACAGCGCAGTTCAGCATGAGCAGCTGGTCTACTGTGGCATATTTTTGCTCATTTTAATATTTTTCCATCATACTGAAATCATATGCATATGAACATTTAAGAATAAAAAAATCCTCCTACCCCCTAAAAATTCTCTTCACATTCACTTGTGCGCTCTTGCGCAATACATTCCTCTCGCGTTGCTCAGTTGTGGACAACGTAAAAGTGTTTGATATAAATATTGCTGTGCCATTTTATACATGAATTGTTAATGTAAAAAAAACGAATTATTCTGTTAGTTTCATGGTAACATGCAATCAAGGTATTCTGTTATTTAGGCTATATTTACCATTCACTGTGGCATTTTCATCCATTTAAACTTAAAATTCCATGAGATTCTAAATTCAGATTAATAGTATTAAAAATTCAGATTTAAACTAGTATAATAACGCATTAAATTGCTTAAATTATTTCTATAAGTTAAAGTTGCCAACCTTAAAAACGAGTTGTCATGACTTTTTCATTGTATTTTTTTTTACAGTATGATAACGAGCTGTATTCGTTTTCCTTTTTTTATTATTATTTTTGCTTTAGTTTATTGAAAATAAATTGGCTAAAATAGAAGCAGACACGTTTAAATTAAAACAACCACAAAAAACATGACTAGGTCTTGAGGGAAATATAGGTTTTATTTTATTTTTTTATAGAAATCGCCAGATAAAATACAACTACTAAAATATAATATTAACAGATTTTTAAATGTATTTAAAAGAAATGTATTTTAAAAGAAAGTGTCTTCAAAAGTGCAGACGTCGGTGGGCAACAGAGTTCCTTGGGGAGCGTAAGAATTCGTTGACCCGGTCCTTTACCCGCTTGCTGTCAGCGCTGGACATGTGGGGAAACCTCTGGGAGACAGTGCTTGTAACATAAGGCATAATCCAAAAATGCTTGTAGCTTGTATTTTGAAAAATCAAGAATAATAACAGAGTTAGTACTAATTATTGCTAAATACTTGCTAATTGCTAATGACCGTTCCCGTTTCGCTCTGCATATGGAGCCTGAAGATTTTTTTTAAACCAAGAATCAACCGAAATGAAAATGAAATAAAAAAATTTAGCTTTTAATTTTTGTTTAGTAGACTGTAGCCTAAGACTATCCTACATTTTAAAAAAATAACAAATTGTAAAAAAAATGATGTTTATTCCTAAATATGCAGTTATATTATGCGCCGTTGGCATGAATTGTACTCGTGATGGAGCAGTGGTCGAGCACTCTTGGAGCCAGTGAAAACACGACGCTCTGACTTGGAAAAAAAAAACCCTACTCGCTCCACTCCAAACTCCAGTCCAAACTGCTCACATAACTCTGCTCGGCAGCAGAAGGCGCATTGGCAAACGAGCGAGGGAGGGTTGATCCCATTCGCACGGAGCCCTGCACGTCACCTGTAGGAGAAAAAAAATCAATCCGTGGCGACGGATTTGCAATCCGTCCCCGCAGTTTATGAAGCGTACTCACAAATTCATAAACTGTTCCCTCGGTTTAACAAACCGTGCCCACAAGTTTTTTCACTTGCAGATTACCAGATCTTAATCCCATCGAGCTGGTGTGGCACGCACTGAAGGAATTTATCAGACGTCAGGTCAAGCCAAGAAATAAAGACGAGCTTCTTGAGGCCATTGTAACTTTTTGGTGCAATTGCTTGACAAAAACTATCTGAAACAGATACATTGACCACCTTCAGAAGGTTTTGCCAGCTGTAGTGCAGTGCAACGGATGCGCAACTGGAATGTAACTAATTTATTGCAATTTTGTACATTTATTGTAAACTTGCTATTATTTAATAAACTTTAGACTTATAACTTTAGATATAATCTGCTGTCTCTTATTTCTAAGCATTTCAAGATATCATGTATATGAGAGACCGCAATTTAAAGTAAATTAATTATCAGGAATTATTTGTTTTAGTCTAATTAGGCCTAAATAATGGGAACTAAATTATACGTGCTCCACGTTTTACTAAAATAAAGGAAATAATTAATAAAACATGCAAGAATGTCTAAATTAGTGTACATACAAAAAATAAAAATTCCCAAGAAGTTATCTGTCAAAATAAAGGACAGGTAACGAATAACTCAATGTTCAAATCAATGTTGTTTTATTAAATGAATTTTAAAATATAATATAAATTATATATATTAAAAATAATACTGCACACCTTTCAAATGTGTCAAATCTAAAAATAGGATTTAATACTATGTTGCTTAAAGAAAAAATAAGCACTTCAAAAATACAAAACTTTCGTCTGTGGATATTAAATATTAATAATATTAAATATTTCAACTACAGTGTTTTTCTTTCATTTTCCCTGACTGAAGCCATCAAATCTAACACATCAGTGAGGCAAAACTGACGTCTATTAGGGAAAATGTAGGTGTGTGAATGTGTGTATCAGTCAAGAAAACAATCGAAAACTCCAGTTTTGTGAGCTAAAAAAATGTGTGCATATGTTTAGTTGTATTCTGTACACTATCTAGTAGCCTATGAAACGGAATTTATACTTAGCTGTTGCATTGTGTAGGCTACCCTTTTCACCTTTTTGCAGAATGAAAAAATTAAAAACTCTGAAAACATGCTTGCACGTTTTTATTTTAGTGTAATTTCATAGATTAAAAAAAATGTTTACATGCATCTTAAGGATCCCTAATTGTGAATGTGAGGGGGGCAGCAAGATTGTGCTCTGCCTAGAGCGGCATTTGAGCTTGCTCTGGCCCTGGGCTCATGATCAATAAGTTGTATTCGCCTCAATCTGATTCAGTAAAGTCAAACCACAGACAGTGAAGCTTGCATCACTGAGCGCGCGGGACTCGCTGTGAGGCGGGAACAGAGGATTCCGCTTGGTCTTAAAGCCTGCCGCAAACATCCACGATCACAAATAACAATGATTTTCGTAAAATAATGGTTAATTATTAAATGATGATTTTTTATTATCATTATTGTCTCGTGAAAATAATAATATGGGCTGCGAGAAAATAATGAATACAAAGAGTAGTGCTGCGGAGTGAAGCATGTTTCAGCCCAGTAACACACCGTTCCTCAGAGCCAAAAAACAGACCGAATTCAGTTCAGCTGGAGGGGGTTGGGTTTTTGGGGGTAGTTATGTGTGGCTTGTGGGGGTCAAGATAAAGGTGTGAATTGCTCTTTCATATGGACAGTGTCTTATGAGGCTTTCATTTGCTGAACTGGTTTCTAGAGGACTGTTGTTTTGGTTATAGACTAAAAAATGGTCTGCCCCCACGTAAGATTTTTCTAGTTCTAGTTGATCGTTTGTTATATTCAACTAATCAGAGGTTTATATAAAATTTACATAATCAAATCTTAATATATTCCGTGCTCAAGCACATGCATTAAGTTTGCAACAAAGGACATGCAGAAGTAGCCTAATAATTGTGAAAAATGAGACATTTTAATTATTTGTTAATAAACAAATGTTTTCTTGTCGGCTGCAGGATGAAATTCACAGTGCTGGCTTTCTCCGATGAGAGAAATGCAACATTCACAGATTACACAATTCGTTTTCATTTAAAAACATTTCAAGCTTTCTGTAGATATATTTTTAATATAAATTCATTATCAGGAAAAAAATTAAAGTGATGAGACGGCGCCTCCCTGTCATTAATGCACATTAATAATTTTTGCACAAACACTTGAATATGAGCGTTGTAGTTTTCACTTGCTCCAAGAGCGCTCCATCACGAGTACAATTCATGCCAACAGCCCATAATATAACTGCATATTCAGCAAGAATTCATGTTAAACATATTTAGCTATAGCTTGATCAAAAGGTTACAATGACTGCAAGAGTCCAGCGGGATGTTAAGAGTTTGTCTGTTTCTTTTACTGATTATTTTCAGGTTAAAGCATGATTTAAATAGATTCACACGCAATCGCTTTCGCAATAATGCATTCAAACAAATGTAATCTTACAGTGCTACTACATTATCAGCATGCTATCTGATTTTGAAATCTTGAAGAAGTTAATCGATCTGTTTAGATAAAATAACTGACAAAAATGTACTGTTATTTTCATCACAAACAAAATTTTCACAGCAGAAAGCAGCAATTAAAGATTTAATGCTTACAATATTATAAGTGTGGCATGTGATATAGGGAAAAAAGTTTACACAAAATAGCTTAAGCCACTTTGAAACTCTCCTGTTTTTTTATTTTTAATTTTTTTTATTATTATTATTTTATATGCTACGTTATGAACATAACATTTCAAACATACTGAAATACTTTATTCACAGAGTGAAGGCGGAGCGTGTTTCTGGTATAAGTGCGCGCGGAGGGGAAGTTGTTGCTTCTCACAGACTCTGCTGCGAGTGAGAGATGTTTCACCCGACGAAATGAAGATGAACGCGGGAACACAAGCATGGCACATCCACAAAAAATCAACCTGCAGTAACGCTCGTTGCTCGACTCGCCAAACTTTACTTTTGTAGGTCGCATGGCAGTAAATAATTTGATAATATGACCATGCAGTCAATACAGATATTTAATAAAAACATTAAAACAAGCAGGGCTGTAAAATAAAACAATAAAAAACGCACGCCAGGTCTACACCGGACACAAGTGGAGCGATCCAACAAAAGACAACAGAACACAGTGATGGATACACTGGACACAATCCCCATCAGTGAACTGATGCTCGTTCTGTTTATGATGAAATGTTCTGATACTGTGTTTAGATGATTTGACACTACAGTGTGATGTCATCAAGTTTAGACACACTTTTCGCTGTGGGGCACAGATGACAACTCTCGTGTCTGGTGTAGTCAAAGACAGTGACTGCTCTATTTACAAAAAAGTTCTATAAAAAAAAAAAAAAAAAAAAAAAACTAAACCAGTGGCATAATGAGATGGAAATATAAACTAGAAAATATATTATTTAACAGGTCCTCCGTCCATGACACTGACTCACTGCTGAGCTGACAGTTTTAATCTTAACAGCTCTTAAAGCTGAGTGGATGGTTAGATGCATGATGGGCTAGTATTAAATGAATAAATAAATAAAAATAAAGGTCTTTCCAGCATTAAGGTAATAACATTACTGTTTTTTTTTTCAATCATCTTGTTGCAGTTATAAATTTGACTGCTAAATGAATGATAAAGAACTATATTAAAACTTGTTTTGTAAAATTTCTTTGTCATTTGAATATTGATTTAAAAATCGGTTTACATCATAAATCAGATTTTTTTTCTAAAATAAAATCTGGGATTTTTTTTTTTTTTTTTTAGGCCATAGGCTATTGCCCAACTTTAAAAGCAAGTAAAGAAGGCTCCCTTTAAAATCACTTAAGTTGTCAATTACTAAAGCTCTTTTTTACATCGTGTGAATTTTGTTGATTATAATGAGAGAGCTTGAGTTTAATCGTGAGGACGTATTATTTATTTCAAAGATTTAATCGTGCAGGTTTAAATTTATTTGTTTCTTGTTTTAGGCAAATTAGGCCTAAATAATGGGAACTAAATTATACAGTGCTTCACGTTTAAACATGCAACAATTTCTTAATCAGTTTACAGACAAATGTCTTTTTTCCCAATAAGTTATGTCAAAATAAAGGACAGGTAACGAATAACAAAAATGCATGTTGTTTTATTAAAGGAAAAAATATATTTATATTTAAAATATAAATTAAAATATAGGCATAATATATGAAAATATTGACCTTTTGCATATTAATCCATGTAGCCTACCCCCCTAAAATAGGCTACCACTTTTAATGCTCCGATGCAAAGTAAACCACAATTTCTTTTGAATAATATAACGCATAATAAATATAATATAAATAATACTGCACACCTTTTAAATGTGTCAAATCTAAAATATGGATTAAATCCATGTAGCTTAGAAAATATAAGCACAGACTCAGGCACACGCTTGACAATTATCCTGCTTGAATTCGTTCTAAGAAATGCACATAACTTCATAAATACCAAGCTTTCATCTGTGAATGCTAAATATTAAATATATTAAATATTTAAACTATGGTGTTTTTCTTTAATTTTCCGTGACTGAAGCAGTCAAATGTAACACATCAGCGAGGCAAAACTGACGTCTATTTGTGAAAATGTGCTTTGATGCGGTTGTTTGATAACTTGTGGTTAAAGCGCCACTCAACGGTCAAAAGCTGCAAATGCACTTTACACACGCCGCGGCGGCGGTACCCGCGGCGGTAACAAGGGCCTTTTGAATGACTACTTACTGTATGCTCCCATCCAGACGTCGTCTCTTTCAGGGAATACCTTGCATTTTCCAACATGACAATGCCAGACCACATACTGCATCAATTACAACATCATGGCTGTGTAAAAGAAGGATCCCGGTACTGAAATGGCCAGCCTGCAGTCCAGATCTTTCTCCCGTAGAAAACATTTGGCGCATCATAAAGAGGAAGATTTGACAAAGAAGACCTAAGACAGTTGAGCAACTAGAAGCCTTTATTAGACAAGAATGAGACAACATTCCTATTCCTAAACTTGAGCAGCTTGTTTCCTCAGTCCCCAGAGGTTTGCAGACTGTTATAAAAAGAAGAGGGGATGCCACACAGTGGTAAACATGGCCTTGTCCCAACATTTTTGAGATGTGTTGATGCCATGAAATTTAAAATCAACTTTTTCCCTTAAAATTATACATTTTCTCAGTTTAAACATTTGATATGTCATGTTGTATTCTGAATAAAATATTGAAATTTGAAACTTCCACATCATTGCATTCTGTTTTTATTCACAATTTGTACAGTGTCCCAACTTTTTTGGAATCTGGTTGTAAAAAAGAAAAAGATTTAAGGAAATTATCAGATTTCCCCATCAGTGTGAACAAAAACCACCTCAGTCAGTCTTTTTATGTAAAGACAAAACACAATGTTTTGTGTTCAGAGTTTTGACTAATTCTGATCTTTCTGTAAAATTTCTAAAGTAAGAGATGCTCATTTTGAGCTGAAATGCCTCAAACTTGTCTGCGTGGCATTTATCCACTGAGTAACTGAAGACTGTTTCTGTGTTTAGTTAAATCAGACGCTGAGCGATCAGGACGTCATAATGACATGGAGGACGCAACCCAACGGGAAAGTCTTCCAGAAGAACAGGACTGTACCGAAACAATCTCCTGTTTGTTCTTCTTTGAAGTGAAATTTTGTTTAATGCAATTCATTCTTAGTTACAGATATCTGAATTATTAAATTATATTATTGCATTAGACTAACAATTTATAGTAATTTCTCAAAAATACTTACATATATTAATTTTTCATTTATTCATTTAGTTAAAAGATATGTACACCTAAATATGAGCGAACAAATGGTAGGATGTTTTACCATCGTAGTTAAACTGCTTTTTACTATTAAAGGGTCATGAACTGGTCCACTTATGACATTTGTATGGTTTTTACATTAAATAAATAAAGAAATAAACAAATAAACAAATTTCAAATCAATAAGAAATAGGCAATTTTCTACCCTAGATTGAGAAAAATGAGTGTGCCGTATTGAAGACGTGAAGGTAAACGCCCACTGCTGTGATTGGATAACAGTTTTGCGTAGTAAACTACCTTTCTGTGTGTCTGTTTGACAAGCTATGTCCTTCATAGTTGGACCCTTCTGTGACTTTGCAATAGTGACACATAGTACAAATAATGTTTGTGCTGCACCATTCCTGTCGGATCCAATATAGACGGCACAAAATAGCTTATTAGTAGGGCTGGGTATCATGTTCTATACTTTTTAGGCACAGAACGAATTGCCTCAATACTACTGAGTATCAAAACGCATATTGTCGTTGAGATCTATATATCATAATAATGCGGCTGAAATATGCTATTTGTAGCATTTTTACATCAAAAATATAAAAAAATGAATATCAAGCTAATTGCTACAGCCACTTTTCAGATCGATTGACTGAGAGGAGCAGCACTTTCACTTAAAATAGATTCTGTTGCTTCTCACCTGAATGATCAGTTTACATGTAGAAATAGCCGAAATCACAGCACAGTTACTGTCTTTATCTTGTGTGAGTTTGTCAAACAATGTTTGACAGCTTGGAAGGAAGAGCTGGTTAACAAAAATGAAAATTGATTTATTTTGAATTTAAATATTAAAACATAGTGTGTGAGCACTGAGAGAAGGAGAGAAACAAACAAATGTAAAAGACTAACTCTACGTAGAATGCAAATATGACATGATGTCATGAATATGCTAATTAGTCTATGACATCATTTAGCGACATTCTGCAACTTTTTGAGCAGCCTTTAGCTACTTTCCTTTGAAAGAAGTTGACAACAGTGGTTCAGATGTGTTTGGATCTCGACCTTTCAGGAAAGCAGATCTTCAGGAGCAGAACTGATCATTCTGAGCTCTTGCTGCCTTCAGCTTCCATCATGCTGTTCAGGCAACAGACTTCAGTCATAAAAACCTGAGCTGATACTCACAACTGCAAAAGTTAATTGGCTAAAAGCTCCAGAAAGCCATTTCACAGTGACTAGTTTCACAACAGAATGCTGCTAGATCTATTTTAGGACTCTATGATTTTGGTTTTTATATTTTCTGTGCTTTTCTGTTGAAATTTCTCTGGATTACATTCGAATGGTTTTATTAAATTGTAATACTCGAAAAGGATGACAGTTCCTTTCATTTACGGAAATCAAAGAGCTTCACAAAAGAGGCTTATGGTTTAAATCAAATCATTAACAAAATATTTTAATATTGTATGATATATTCCTTAAAAAATACTTTTTCAATAAAGTATTTTTATTATTAGCCTAAGAAGAGCACTGCATTGTACAATATTAGTATAATATTTATAATAATATTCCTGTTAGTTTCTTCTAGTTAAACATAAATTTTATATTTGCAGTTTGTAGTGAAGATCTTTGAGTTTGTGTGTATGTCTGATGATAGTTTTCTCAAATGAGTGCTTGTAATGATTTTTTCCTTTTCTTTCAAAAAGAATAATTGAATCTAAAGATTTAAATTGATTTAATTGAGCTGATTCTAAATTTAATTAGTTCATCCAGCAAACGTTAAAATCAGTCTATCTTAAACAGTTCTGTTTATACTACTTTGTGACCAACAAGCATATAAACAAAATGATAACTTATAAGCTACGAGCTGTGTAGCAAAGGATTTGGGAAAGATTAACTCCAAAATACATGAATATCATAAGTCATATGAATATCATATAGTCATAAATATAGCTATGAAAAAATGAAATAAAAGGAAGTGATACAAATTTAAGAATAAAATATAAAAAAGATATATAATGTAGAATTAAATATAGAATATAAAATAATGTGCATGAAAGTACACTGTAGTCTTAAATGTTAAGGGAATGTGCAAACAGGTTGACACTGTCAGTATGTAAATGTGAGGTAGAGAATGATGAATATCTTACTGATTAAGTGAATATTAAGTGAAGACTAGTGGATGTTAAGAGGCTGGTTTTGAGTTAAAGAGCCTGATGGCCTGGGGGAAGAAACTCCTCCTGAGTCTCTCAGTTTTTGCCATCAGGCTACGGAAGCGCTTACCAGATGGCAGCAAAGTGAAAAGATGGTTACTGGGGTGGATGGAGTCCTTGATGATTTTTACAGCTCTGCTTCTGCAGCGTTTGAGGTAGATGTCCTGCAGAGAGGGGAAAGCAGACCCGGAGATGAGCTCAGCTAAGTGCACAGCTTTTTTGTTTGCCTGGTGCTCGTGTTCTCGATGTTTCTGCGCAGATACCCGCGATCCTGAAGGTCGACGAGAGCCCCAGAGCGGTCGTGCTTCACGCCGGGGTTAACGACACCACGCTGCGGCAGACAGAGACGCTGAAGAGGGACTTCAGCAGCCTGATCGAGACGGTTCGCAGCATGACGCCCGCGGCGACGATCGTCGTGTCTGGACCACTACCCACGTATCGACGAGGACACGAAAGGTTCAGTAGACTTTTTGCTTTAAATGAATGGTTGTTGTCATGGTGTAAAGAACAGAAACTGCTATTTGTTAATAACTGGAATCTTTTCTGGGAGCGTCCTAGGCTGTTTCGTGCTGATGGATTACACCCCAGCAGAGTCGGAGCGGAGCTGCTCTCTGACAACAACTCCAGGACACTTCGCTCCATGTGACTAGTAAGACAATTCTCTAATAACTATTATGATGACTTTTGTTCCACCCGCTTAAATGATAAAAGTACTTGTGCTGTAAAAACTATTAAGACTGTGTCTGTTCCCCGAATAGTGAGGTCAAAATATAATGTAGGATCTAGAAAAAATCTTATCGTAATTAAACCAGAAAAATGTAAAGTAAATGAACAAAAACAATTTTTAAAGTTTGGGCTCATAAATATTAGATCACTCACACCCAAAGCAGTTATTGTAAATGAAATTATCACAGAAAATAGTTTTGATGTACTCTGCTTGACTGAAACCTGGCTAAAACCAAATGATTATTTTGGTCTAAATGAGTCTACTCCACCAAACTACTGTTATAAGCATGAGCCCCGTCAGACTGGTCGTGGCGGAGGTGTTGCAACAATATATAGTGATATTCTCAATGTTACCCAGAAAACAGGATACAGGTTTAACTCTTTTGAAATACTTCTGCTAAATGTTACACTGTCAGACATGCAAAAGAAATCTAATGTATCTCTTGCTCTGGCTACTGTGTATAGACCACCAGGGCCGTATACAGAATTCCTAAAAGAATTTGCAGATTTCCTCTCAGACCTTCTAGTTACAGTTGATAAGGCGCTAATCATGGGAGATTTTAATATTCACGTTGATAATGCAAATGATACATTAGGACTTGCGTTTACTGACCTAATAAACTCCTTTGGAGTCAAGCAAAATGACTCATCGTTTTAATCATACACTAGATCTAATTATATCGCATGGAATCGATCTTACTGCTATAGATATTGTACCCCAAAGTGATGATATTACAGACCATTTCCTTGTATCGTGCATGCTGCGTATAACTGATATTAACTATATGTCTCAGCGTTACCGTCTGGGCAGAACTATAGAACAGCCACCAAAGACAGATTCGCAAATAACCTGCCTGATCTATCTCAACTGCTATTTGTACCCAAAAATACACATGAATTAGACGAAATTACTGACAACATGGGCACTATTTTATCTAATACATTAGAAGCTGTTGCCCCCATCAAATTGAAAAAGGTTAGAGAAAAACGTACTTTGCCATGGTATAACAGTAATACTCACTCTCTCAAGAAAGTAACTCGTAGTCTTGAACGCAAATGGAGAAAAACTAACTTGGAAGTTTTTAAAATTGCATGGAAAAACAGTATGTCCAGCTATAGACAGGCTCTAAAAACTGCTAGGGCAGAGCATATCCACAAACTCATTGAAAATAACCAAAACAATCCAAGGTTTTTATTTAGCACAGTGGCTAAATTAACAAATTACCAGACGCCACCTGATTCAAATATTCCACCAACGTTAAATAGTAATGACTTTATGAATTTCTTCACTAATAAAATAGATAACATTAGAAATACAATAGCGAATGTAGATTCTACAGTGTCTAACACTTCAGTTTCATCCATCGCACCCAAAGATAAACTGCAGTGCTTTACAAATATAGGACAGGAAGAGCTAAATAAACTTATCACTGTATCTAAACCAACAACATGTTTATTAGATCCTGTACCCACTAAATTACTAAAAGAGCTGTTACCTGTAGCCGAAGAACCGCTTCTCAATATCATTAACTCGTCGTTATCTTTAGGTCACGTCCCAAAACCATTCAAGCTGGCGGTTATCAAGCCTCTTATTAAGAAACCAAAACTAGATCCTAGTGTACTGGCAAATCATAGGCCTATTTCAAATCTTCCATTTATGTCTAAAATTTTTGAAAAAGTTGTGTCTGCTCAATTGAGCACCTTCCTGCATAAAAATGATCTGTATGAAGAATTTCAGTCAGGTTTTAGGCCCCACCATAGCACAGAAACTGCACTTGTTAAAATTACAAATGACCTGCTTCTTGCGTCAGATCAAGGCTGCATCTCATTTCTAGTCTTACTTGATCTTAGTGCTGCGTTCGACACCATAGATCATGACATACTCATAGATCGATTACAAAACTATACAGGTATTCAAGGGCAGGCTCTAAGATGGTTTAGATCCTACCTGTCCGATCGCTACCATTTTGTTTACTTAAATGGGGTGTCATCTCATTTATCATCAGTAAAATATGGAGTGCCACAAGGATCCGTCCTAGGTCCCCTTCTATTTTCAATATACATGTTGCCCCTTGGTAATATTATTAGAAAATACGGAATTAGCTTCCACTGTTATGCTGATGATACTCAGCTATATATCTCAACGAGACCAGATGAAACTTCCCAATTATCTAAGCTAACAGAGTGTTTTAAAAATGTAAAAGATTGGATGACAAATAATTTTCTCCAATTAAATTCGGATAAATCAGAGATATTAATTATTAGACCAAAAAACACCACACAGAATCTTGTAGATTACAATCTGCAACTAGACGGATGTACTGTTACTTCCTCTACAGTCAGAAATCTGGGTGTTATATTGGACAGCAATTTGTCTTTTGAAAATCATATTTCCAATGTTACAAAAACCGCATTCTTCCATCTTAGAAACATTGCCAAGCTACGAAACATGTTATCTGTTTCTGATGCAGAAAAGCTAGTTCATGCTTTCATGACCTCTAGACTGGACTATTGTAATGCACTTCTAGGTGGTTGTCCTGCTTCGTCAATAAACAAGCTACAGGTAGTCCAAAATGCAGCAGCTAGAGTCCTTACCAGGTCAAGAAAATATGATCATATTACCCCAATTTTACAGTCTCTGCACTGGCTACCTATTAAGTTCCGTATCAGTTACAAATTATCATTACTTACCTATAAGGCCCTAAATGGTTTAGCTCCTGTGTACCTAACTAGCCTTCTACCACGCTACAACCCATCACGCACCCTAAGGTCACAAAACACTGGACTTTTGGTAGTTCCTAGGATAGCAAAGTCCACTAAAGGAGGTAGAGCTTTTTCACATTTGGCTCCCAAACTCTGGAATAGCCTTCCTGATAATGTTCGGGGTTCAGACACACTCTCTCTGTTTAAATCTAGATTAAAAATGCATCTCTTTCGCCAAGCATTCGGATAATTTATCTCTTAAATTGTGAGTGTAGTTGCATCTGCATTTTTATTGTTTAGCTTGGGTTAAACTAATTTTACTTTGTTGGATCAGCAGCTATGCCAATGATGTCTCTATTTTGTTTCTATGTTTTGCCACGGGATGTAGGATTTACACAAGCTCCAGTCTGGATCCAGAACACCTGAGAAGAGATGATGCTGACCCTCAGAGGACCCCAGATGATCCTAACCTTGAATCAACAAACAGAACTAACAATTATTGCTACATGTGTGACTGCATCATATAATTACTATTAATTAATAATATTGATAGTTCATCATCTAGCTGACTACGTCTTGTATTATTATTATTAATTTTATTTTTCTAAAATCCTGTCAAACGTGCACAAACTACTAGCTACTACTAAATATTGTAGAAACATAATTTTCTGTAAAGTTGCTTTGTAACGATTTGTATTGTAAAAAGCGCTATACAAATAAACTTGAACTGAATTGAAATTGAACAGCTCTCTGCAGGGCTTTGCAGTCTTGACTACAGCTGTTCCCATACAACACTGAGATACACTTTCACACAGTCTATACACTTTCTATAGCCCCTGAATAGAGAGTTTTCAGGATTGCTGGTGAAACCCTGAATTTCCTCAGCTGTCGCAGATGGTACAGTTTTTGCCTGGCTTTATTAACCTTTGTTTGAATGTGGGTAGTCCAAGTCATGTCCTCGGAGATGTTTACACCCTCACCCTCTCCACAGGGGTCCCGCTGATCATAAGAGGAGTATAGGGCTGCTGCTGTCTCTTCCTGATGTCCACAATCAGTTCTTTAGTTTTGCTCACATTCAGAGAGAGACAGTTGTCCTGGCACCATGATGTTAATTTCTCTACCTCGTCCAAGTATGCAGTCTCATTATTGTTGTGAATGAGGCCCAGAACCACAGTATCATCAACGAATTTGATAATAGATGTGGAGCTGTGCGAAGACACGCATTCATGTGTGTAGAGAGAGTAGAGCAGGGGACTCAGGACACAGCCCTGTGGGGCTCCTACGTTCAGGGTGATAGAGCTGGATGTGTACTGGTCCGCTTTCACCACTTGAGGTCTGCCGGTGAGGAAGTCTTGAATCCAACTGCAGAGTGAAGAATTCAGGCCAAGGTTTATGAGTTTAGAAGCTAGCTTTATGGGGACAATAATTTTGAAAGCTGAGCTATAGTCGATAAATAGCAGCCTTGCATAGTTCCTGTTATTGCTGTCAATGTGTGTGAGAGAAGAGTGCAGGATGTGAGAGATGGCATCATCAGTGGATCTGTTGGGGCGATAAGCAAACTGAAGAGGGTCCAAAGTATCCAGGATGGAGGAGCAGATGTAGTTGCTCCCTCAAAGACCTTCATGACTATTGATGTGAGGGCAAGTGGACAATAGTCATTCAGACAAGAGGGATTATTGTTCTAGCAAGAGACTCATTAAAGAATCTGAAAAGCGCAGGACCTCAGAACATGGCCAGAAATCCCATGAGGTCCAGCAACGTTCACTCGCTTTACAGCCCTCCGAACCTCATCCTCCGACACAGTGATCACTTGATTATCGCTGCTCTGACTGCTGCTTCCTGACGCGCTGATAGGCAGATTCACGCTACTTAGATTGTTTTCAAAGTGGCCATAGAAAGAGTTTAGCTTGTCAGCCAGTGATGGATCTGCTCTCACCTCTGCAGATGATTTGTTTCCAAAGGCACAGATGGTCCTTAGTCCCTGCCACTCTTACTGTGTGTCAGAAAGCACAGCACAATGCTTTGTACTCGCTCATGTTTCCCGACAAAAAGTAAGCAGCAGTGCATTTGTTTATTTCTGCACGGATTGCTCTGTCCACCCACGGTTTCTGATTAGAGAAGGTCCTTATAGTTACTGTTTTAGTGGCTTGCTCGGCTAGTGTGTTTACAAAGCTTAATGCTACATCCGTGAACTTGCTGGCATCAGAGGAACTCACTCTGAACATTTGCCAGTCTACATCATCAAGAGCTGAATGTGGCATATGGTTCTTGAACGAGCCTTTGTTTATATTCTGGTGTGAGGAAAATGGTGGCATGATCCAATTTGCCAAAAGCCAGTATTGAGCGAGCTTTGGCGGCATTCATAACCCTCTGGAGTCGATTCATGCGTATACGCGTGATGAGGTATTCAGTCCTCTGGTTGGACAGGAAACATGTTGATAAAAGTTCAGCATAACGTGCCTGAGGTTGGCTTTGTTAAAGTCCCCCAGCGATGATAATAGCAGCATCAGGATGTTTGTTGATGTTGTGAAGCTTAGACAAAGCCAAGCGGATGTCTGCTTGTGGTGGCATGTAAACAGCTGTAACGATGATCAAGTTTCATGGCTTAGCCAGGCCCCGTACAGTTCTTTTCCTGTGCATAAATTAAAACGCTGTTTAATTCATTAATGTTGAAATGCCTTTGTGTGTTTTGTTAATAACTTCTATAAAGTTTCTTAATGTGCATACAATTCCAGATTTCAAATTTTAATTCATACCAAAGCAGTGCAAATAAAACAAGCTTTCATTCAACACTAAACTTTCCATATCTTACACATATGTAATAGCTTTATCTGCTAAAAGGGGCTATAAAACATTGTTTAAAGTTGCACTGATTACATAAAACACATCGAGCATATATAAGACATAACACATATTATTTGTGAATATATTTGCCCTTTCATACTTTTAAATTATTGTCTTTTGAAATCATTTATATGGGTTTTATGTTCCTTTGTTTGTACAACGGAAAAGCACGCATTTTTTTCTGGGAGGTAGAGAAAGGAGGGGGAAAGTGGGGACAAGTCCTGAGGTGTCTGTAATTGGAACCTTTCCAGATACTATGTTCTTTGTTCTGTGGTACAATTAAAATATTATTGCTCTTTCTCTGAAACATAAAGCTGGGTCAGCAGGGGGCAATCAACCATTTGCTGGCATGGTTCTAAACAAAAGGGTTTTGATTCTTGGATTACCACTATTCTTGGTTTTATCACTGCTTTAGACATCTCTTGAGACAATTGGGTGAGACAGTTGGTTAATCCCTTTGATCAATTTTACGACTTGCAAACTGGTGAGGAAGGAGAAGGTTTAGATGTCTCTGGAATGTAGAGTTTCAACAGCTCACGTGGTGATTCACAAGATCATATGTGTCTGTTCGACAGGGTCCCTACATTCTGGTGAAGTGACTCTCAGATGAAGTTCATATGGTGAGATGCAGACAAGTTTCAGTATGTGCATTGGAGCAAACAGACATTTTACATGGCAGTCTGTTGTGCTTTTTAGTCGCAGACAATCATCCATTTCATGGTTTAAGTGTATAGCCCTACATTAAATTTTTAAATTCAAATTTTGCCAAATTCTGCATTATATGGTTAATTCTAAAGAGCCCTACTATTTCTGCAGTATATAGTATGCACATTTTCCAACATTTTCTTTCTTACCTACAGTACCTACATTTCTCAGGCAGTATTTGTCTAGTATGTGACTACGGCACACTCTATGGAATACAGTGGCAACCCACAATGCAACGCACTCAACCTGACCTTCCAGTTCCAGTGAGAAGGACTGTGTAAACCGCAAGTAATTTTGATAATTTCTTAATCTCCTTAACTCATTATTTGATCAGACTTCCAAATGCCAAGACATTTTAACACAATTAAGAGATGTAATCTCATTGGTTGGCACTCACTTATTAACGTCGGTATTGATTTCAGCAAATATCAGACAATGTGATTAACATTAATTAACACAGCAGCTTTTCAATCCTTAGTGCTTTTTATATTGTTTGTAGTATTTTTTATCTGAACAGTATTGTTTATGTTTTTTTTTTTTTTTTGTCACAGCCACCACTCTGTGATCAACAATGTCTTAAGCACTACCACCTGTCCTAAGTTCTGTTAAAATGACAAATATGCATTCACAAACATGGTGACCAGGGATGCACTGGTATCGGTATGGTAGTAAAATAATGCCATATTTCTTTTAAACAAAAAGCATGTTGAATAGGACTAACTGAAAAAAGGTAATGTATTGCATTAACAATGCTTGCATTTTAATGCCTTTTATTTCCACAACTTGGATTTTCAGGCCCGGAAATTTAACATAGCTGTTCATTTAAGCTGTGAATATTTAAATTCAAAATATTTCACACACATTTTCATAATAAAAAATTTAATAATTCACCCTCCAAAATTCACTTCCAAAATATTAAATCCGTTTAAAAATATGATGTATAATATTCAACAGGAAAATTTCTGTCAATTTTATTTCACTTTCCAAATTCGCTTCCACAAATTCAGTATTTACAATTCAGTAGATAATTCGCTATTGCTCATCCAGGAGCTGCTGTGGAAGATTTTTATTAATAAGATTTGAATTAATCAAGTATGATCAATGTGAGTCTAGCCTTTTATATATTATTCAATTCTAATAATATAGCCTGTGTGTGAAAAGAATGTGCCTGTCAGCAAAAAATATCCTGACCCACAGATAGGAAACATCTGGAAAAACATACATATGGGCCTTTTTTTTTTACCATAACAAGTCTCAACTCTTTAGGGAGGAATCAAAATGTAAACATAAGTAAAACCATAGGAAATAGCAAACGCCCTGTAAAAACAAGAAAACTGTATATAATGAGATGCTACCTAGCATTCGGAAGATCTTCTCACAGAGAACATCTTGGCTTTGTTTCTCTCTGAAATAAAGTCTATCTTCTGGAAACAAAACCCAAAGACTCTGTGATTCCTAAGATCCATGGCAGACGACATTACACTTCACTGCATGAAGAGCAGTAGAGCACCGATGCATGATATCAAGCTGCTGTCAGTCACTCACCAGCAGGTGGTGCAAGTGGCTGTTGATTAAGACCAAAGCAACGGGTGGAGTAAGTCATTTATTTACAAAAACTGATCTGCAGTAATTAAGCAAGCGCTAAGTAGTAATTTCAATTTTCGGGCTATGTAGAAAAGCTGATTGTGTTTATGTTTAATTCAACATATTCGCTGTTTCCCGTAGCCTACATGTAAGCAGCAGGATCCCTCATCTAACGAGATGAGCATCTATCTTGAGCATCTGTGATAAAGCAATACAAAAATACACACAGAGGTATTTATCTTCTGCAGGTTATATGTCCTTTAAGATATCCATTTGTAAACTCTGGTAATGATATACTTTACTGTTTTCAAAAGATAATAAAGATAGCAATTTTTTTACCTTATTTTACCAGGACCTCGCAGAACACATCTGACCCGTCTTGTGTTTACATTACTGTTTTTGCTCTCCATTGACATGTCACGACTCAAATTCGCTTAAAATAAAAATTAAAAAGTCACAGGCAAATATTAAATAAGTCGGGAACCGACCGAACAGTGACAATGAGCAGCAGCTCACAGTCAGCCGCATCACTCACAGAAGATGATATTAACAGTCATATTTTCAGAGGTGGGTAGAGTACCCAAAAACTGTACTCAAGTAAAAGTAAAAGTACTTCTAGAAATATTTACTCAAGTAAAAGTAAAAGTACTAGTCTTGAATAGTTACTTGAGTAAGAGTAAAAGAGTATTGGATAAAATATCTACTCAAGTAGTTAGTTACTAGTTACTTTGGGTCATATATACTGAGCCTATTTTTATTTAGATATATAGATACAATGTATGTAATGTATGTGTGCGTGTATAAATGTAGATATTTCATCAGCCTTTACTCCAATTTATGTAATTTATTATAAAACCCAGTCTGTTTACTTAAGTAACAGATATAGGTGTCATGCCATAACATATTTTTAATACGACTGACTTTATATTAAATGTGAATTTTACATTGAAAGTTAATGTGATATAAATATTGCTACTAATCTTTCATTGTTCAGAAAGAGAGCAAATAACATTTACATTATTAAAGATCATTTTCACTGACAGTCTAGATTTCAATCACTCTCAGAAACTCCCATTAAAATCACTGAAACTGTTAACACTGTGAAATCAATATCTTAATTTAAGATTCGTACACACATCTGCACTTTGTTGTTTCTGACAAGAGAATTCGCCAGAAAGAGGTATTCAGTCAGCGAGCGAGTGAAGGAAGAACCGGAATTTTAGCGATGACTCATCGGAACACCTCTGATTGGCCAATGCTTTAATAAGCTCAAAAGAATCATGTGTGATTGGTTATAATGCGCAGTGCTGTAAAAACACATCTATCTCTGGCTCAGCACCAGCCAGCAAACACAGATCTGAATTTAGCAGCTTATGTTATGACTTGCTGAACGTAGCCTACTGGCACAGGTGTGATTGTATTAAAATTAATAAAATCTTAATCGTCTATTTTTTGTCTTTTAGAAGCTGCATTCAACTTGACTCCCCTCTTATAAGCCACACACGTACAACAAACTAATGTCACAGTGGTATCGTGTACTGTAATCGAATGTAGCCCAAGTTATTACCTGTTAAACAGTAGACATCACACGCGGTGTTCATCTAATAAGGATCTCCATCGCAAGCAAATAATAGCCTTTGCAGATTTGCTTTCAATTCAGTGCAGTTCCATAGCCCCGTTTCATCGCTGCTGATGTTCTTAAACGTTACAACTCTTAGTGAACCACTTCAGACGCTCAGCGCGTGCGGCAGGGAACTGAACGACTCATTCAAACTGATTCATGAACCAATTCACTCGTTAGCCAATTGGTTTGATCAAGCCTTTGAACAGAATTGACTCAAAAGAATGAATCATTCGCGAATGGGCATCGCTCATTGCCCAGAGAAAAGTAGACGGCGCGTTTGGAATAAATTGAAGCATTTATAACATTTATTGCATTAAGATAAAGTAACGAGAGGAGCGTCGCCCACAGTAACGAAGTAAAAGTACCCATCTTTAAATATACTCCGAAAAGTATTAGTTACTCCAAAAAATTACTCAAGTAAATGTAACGAAGTAAATTTAACTCGTTACTACCCACCTCTGCATATTTTCAAATGTAGAAAGGCATGAACTGTTTCATTGTCCAGTTTCCTGGATGACAGCCCGATTAACCAATCATGATCAAAGCAAGAAAGTAAAACAATCAATAGGAATTCTTTCAGCGTGATAAAGCAGTGAAATGTATTTACGTTTGTTGTTAATGATGATAATATTTAACATATACCTTTAGATTTTAGAATAGGTATAATTAAAATATTGTAAAATGCTATTTAAATAATAATAATAATAATAATAATAATCTTAAAAAAAAAATAATATAAATCATTTAAAAGTTTGTTAACCTTTTTCAACCATTCAGCATAAAACATTTTCAAAATTAAAGGTCGGTCATTTGCCGGCTGGGATATTAATCGGTCAACAATGTCAACCAGAGCAGAAGAATTGAAAAGCCTCCCGCATCATTCAGATCGCATGTATGGGAGCATCTTGGCTTCCTCGTAAAATATAATGATGACTGAAAAAGAGTGGTGGACAAAACTGTTACAGTATGTAGGCACTGTGGCATGAGAAAGCCGTATGAAAGTGGCAATACATCGAGCATGGCTACGCATCTGAAGCCACATCACCCTGGTGTGCCAATGACAGGATGCAAAACACAAGAGCAGCAGCTTCTCACTGCTGCTTTTAAACTGTCCTTTGCAGCAGAATCAGAACGGGTTAAAGCAATTACCAAATCTATCGTGATGTTTATCGCTGCAGACATGAGGCCAAAAACAGAGGATTTAAAAATGTCTGAAAGTGCTTGAGCCATGCCATGCAGGCCTGTTTTCAGGTCTCAGGTTTCATTTTCACTTTATTAATTTTTTCATTTTAAAGGGCACCTATTATGCAAAATTCACTTTTACATGGTGTTTGATCATAAATGTGTGTTGGCAGTGTGTGAGCAATACCACCCTAGAATGATAAAAATCCACCCAGTGTTTTTTTTACAATCTCAATAATTCATAAGCAATGTTTCAGAACGCCCTGTTCTAAGATTGCTCTCACTGTGACGTAGAATTGCGCTAAGCTCCACCGACGTGGTTTGATTGACAATCTGGTTTTGACATAGACCCCGCCCTCGGCGATCTGTACACCATCCTCCATTGTTTCAACGACAGCCGGTAATGTCTCCTAAGAAACATAAGTGTTCTGTTGTGGGATGTAATAATGAACATAGTAGTTTTCACTTACTTCCGACATCAGAGCCACTGAAAACGCAGTGGATGGATTTTATTTACGAAGGAAAGGCGCCATTTAAAATTCCAAAATACGTTTATGTTTGCGCGAATCATTTTTTGACTGACTGTTTTCAGAACGAAGGTCAATTCAAAGCAGGTCTTGCTTCAAAGTTAATCCTCAAGTGTGGATCGTTGCCTACTGTTCGCGATCCAACGTCACCTCCAGAAGAAGTAAGTGTATTTAATGTTTTTTTTAGCAAATAGTCATTTCAGTCGATGTCAGCCAATTCAATAACAAATGCGTCTAAAGTTGTTGTCGTCCTCGTAGAATGTCTGTGTAATTTAAACCTTGTTTGTATAGTGTGTATCCACAAGTATATAATTTAAAAAAAAAGATATTTTATTAAAAACTGTGTATGCTATGTTTATACAAAGGCCAGCACATCGACACGAAGCTGTAGAACGAGGGATATTGGCGTGCAGACAGAAACATCAAAGCTATGCAGTGTTGGTACACAACTGTCAATGAGGACGCTTCAAACACACCACAGGAGTATCAGTATGTTTATGTTTTTAACTATATTTATATTATTTAGTATACAATATAATATTATATAATTGTATTAACATTGAATTTTTATATGCACATTTCGAAATTAATTTTCTGTAAAGTTGCTTTAAAAAAATGTATTTTGAAAAGTACTATACAAATAAATTTGAATTGAATTTAATAGCCACAATAGAGAAAGTGAATCTTTGCTGAAACTTTACTGAATTATATATTCCAGGTGTCCAGACAGAGACAACATTATCAAGTTTTGATGTTAGCACAAAATTAGTTTCTCATACAGCTGTTGCGTCTTCCACGCCCCTCAAGACTTCATCAAAGAGACCTTGTCTGGACCTTGAGGAAGATGAAGATATCCTACAGGAATGCTCTTCAATACTAACAGCACAAGAGACTGATGTCACATTTAATCCTGCAGAGGCAGACACATCAATAACAGAGCCAAAAGACTTGTCGTAAGTTTATATTATATTTGAGAATGTTTGTTTTAATTATACCATATCTAATTTTTATGTAGTGCTTATGTAAATTAATGTTTTTTTTTCAGAGCTCAGGAATCCAGCCCTATTCAAAAAATTTGTAAATATATTGTCTATGAGACCTGCATCATGGAACTGTTTGAGGTGTGCCCAGTATGTCATAGAAGCTGTCATATAAGATCACAAAGGATTGGAACATTTCTACGTGTTGAACAACTCTGCCACCATTGTCAGTTCTCACGGAAATGGAACAGTCAGCCGATTTTGGGCAGTACTCCAGCTGGAAACCTTCACCTTTCTGCTGCTGTGTATCTCAGTGGTGCATAATTTTTCACAATTGAAAAGGTATTTGTAAAAGAAATAATTAATAGCTTTGCAGTTACATGAGACTAAACATTTATAATGTAAATTTTTTTTTTATTCATTTATTAATTTACTGCTTACCAACTCTTCTCTATGTGTTGTCAGATATTTGCAGCTATGAAGTTACATCTTTTCAAGTACGACACCTTTCGTCGTCATGCACGAATGTGCATTGAGCCTGCTATTGTTTACAAATGGAGAAACTGGCAGTATGAGATGCTACAGCTGTTGGCTCAAAGGGAAAAGGTCATTGTTGGAGGAGATATGAGGGCTGACTCACCAGGTACATTGTGGGACAAATTTACATAGTTTTTTTCATAAAGAAAAAAAAATATATAGAATTTTATCTTATAGACAAGGCACATTGTGTAATAAGAGATTATGTATTTTTTTTTGAAGGGCACTCTGCCAAATATGGCAGTTACACAATAATGGACCTTGAGACAAACACCGTTGTTGATGTACAACTCGTCCAGGTAAATGAGCAGAAACCTTTGATGCAACGTTCTGGAAAACTTGAATATTTTATTTTAAACGCAAAAAAATAATTATATTTTAATCACTTGTCAGAGTAATGAAGTGGGAGGAAGTTACCACATGGAAAAGGAAGGTTTGAAGAGAGGTCTTGACTTTTTGGATGCTCGTGGAGTGACTCTGGACTGCATTGTGACTGACCGACATCCGCAAATACAAAAATTCCTCAGGGAACGCAATGTCAAACAATTCTATGATGTCTGGCACATAGAGAAAGGTAAATAACCTTAATCATATCATTTTCTAGATTTTTACAGACTAATAATTGCGATGAAACTATTAGCGGATGATTATGTGTTAGCAGATAATTTATATATATATATATATATATATATATATACTGTATGTATATATAAACACCACCATTACATTATATGTAATGACACATTGCTCTACTTATTGTGTGTTGTCATGTTTGTATTTAATTGCAATCTCCAGGAATTTCAAAGCAGCTGGAAAAAGTGTGCAAGTTGAAGGGTTGTGAGAAAATACGTAAATGGTTGCATAGTATAAAAAACCACATCTATTGGACTGCTGCATCATCAAGCAGTGGACCTGAAAGAGTGGCTAAATGGACGTCTATGCTAAACCATATGCAAAATAAGCACACACATGAAGACAGCAATTTTCCAGCATGTCTACATGGAACAAGGAGAAGTCGAGACACAAAAAAGTGGCTAGCTGCTGGTATGTAGGCTAAAGAAGCAATAGTTACTTTTAAAAAATGTATGCAGATCATATAGCTTGCCTTTTTTTATTTAAAATTACATATCATACTATAGTAACACTTCCAATAATTTAGGAACACTGCCATATCTCAAGTTGGAGAAAGTTCTCTCCAACAAGAGAATTGTGAAGGATGTTGCCAAGCTAAGTCCGCACTATCAGACTTCTTCTATCGAGGTTTTCCACAGTGTAATACTACGGTTTACACCAAAAAATGTGGTTTTTCCATTTCTGGGAATGTTGTGCAGGTAATGTTATTGTTGTAAAAATAAATTTACTTTTACATACACTGTAGACATAGTATGTTGAAAATGTATTTATTGCTTTCAGACTATACCTGGCTGCACTACATTACAATGAGAATGCCGGGCGTCCTCAAGCCACAACAGCAGCTGGTCGACCGGTGTTCAAAGTGACCTTTCCAAAGGCCAAGAAGGGAGAATACCGGGTCAGAGAAGTTAAGACACAAGCAACATTCAGTATGTATAAAATAAGTTTACTTAACAAATTTACTACAAATGTACATATCTTTTTTGCATCATTTCTTACAAGCTATTTGAAAACTCTATTTTACTAATTTGAAATAAAATAAAATGTTATATTGCACAGGATATGTGGATGACCTGCTGGACCTCATATTTGATAAAGTCTTTGTGGATCCTGCACCATATGTGGATGATGTTTTGAGGATACCAATTCCACCAGCATTGTGTGCAGAGTTTGACCGGCCAGAGAAGGAGGAGGCCATCTCTAGTAGGGTATCTCGCTTTAATCAATAGGTGGTCGAAAACCTACATAACTACCCTGGGCATCAGGAAACTCTCTTTGAATCCTCAGGACCACACAGGCTGGAATCACAACTCGAACTTTTCGTCCAAGGAAACCCCAGCACCAGCTCACAAAACTCCGATAAGCTAAAAATCTGTAACGACTAACGCACACACACAGGCACGTTCTCAAAACAGGGTTCAAGGATTTTTCTGTGTTTTTTTCTTTCAAATATCTATCATTTGTTGTCTGCAGTTGAAATATTTGATATTTAATTGATCATGGTTCAGTTTATTTTTGGAGGAATGTCCTTTTATTAAAATTATTTAATTTCTAAACTTTTTTTGTACAGTTCAGTGTCTTTATACATAATGTAAATAAAAAAAATGTATATGCAAGTTGTTGTGAAATTATTTAAGGCTATAATATGCTTTGCTTTGAATATAACCCGGGAAATATTAGACTAAAAATTCAAACATTTATAATATTTAGAAGAAATTGACATTTTTTCTTAAATGTGCTAATCATTAACACTCACTGTTGTACTCCACGAAGTCGCAGGGGACCATAGTCAGCCCTGTAAATGTTAAAAGCGTTTTGTAACGAAAACACATTGAAACAAACTGGATCCATTCCGGGATGGTCTACCATACATGATGGAGTGCCTTGAAGTTGTTTCATCCGTCTTGTAACCTTTGATACAGCAAATAGCGTCAGACAGTTTTATGTCACGTATTTTTTTTTGCAACAATTACAAATGTAAATAAATTAATACCTGTTCTATCTCCCTGCAGCATATATTTTCTGGTTCTGTAGCCATCTTCTCACATTTGCCACATAAGCACCTGTACGACAAGTAATGTCAACATGACGCAACCGTTCCCTCGCATAAATATAATTTAGTTTGTACTTAGCAAACGTTATCACAGTATTTGTGTTTGTAGTTTCAAAAAATTGCGCTAACGTTATCACAGTGTGTGTGTGTGTTGCACATACATAATTGCAAAGGGGACGCGATTAAAATATAAGAACATAAATGTATCTAATAACCATTCAGAGACGTCCTGCTCCATTCTCAATTGTGTTTCTTCTGCCGGAGTCTCTTCATCATCTGGGTCTGATTCGGGTTCAAACATATACGGCTGAATACCGTACAAAACAGCGGGTCTCTCACTCTCAGCCATTCTGCTTCTACCGGCTGTTCATTGCCATAGGTATGCAAGTTACGCCCTCATCCAAAGGCAGGGCGGGGATATGCAGCTCATTTATATTTAAGGTGGTACACACCAAAACAGCTCTTTTTAAAACAGGCCCCAAAAATGACATTTTCAAATGGTTATAATAAATTAACTGTGGGGTATTTTGTGCTGAAACTTAACAAATACATTCTGGGGACACCCAAGACCATTATTACATCTTGTAAAAAGGGGCATAATAGGTGCCCTTTAAATGAAATAATTTTATTTTTATTTTATTTATTTTTTATTCACATGTTATATTTTAACAACTAAGTAATATTTTATTTAAATTGTTTTATTTATTGAGCACTCAGGCAATTTATTTTTGTTAAAACCATAGGTTTCATAGGTTATTTGATTTTTGTTAAAGTCAAAAGTTCCTTCTGGTAGAGTAAATGTTCTAGTAATAAATGGAAAACAAATTATATTGGTCCCCCCTAATTTTATTTTTATTTTTTTTTTGCTCATCCAAAAATCTGATCTGTGATTAAAATCCATAATGTGATCCGAACCGTGAGTTTTGTGATGCGTTGAACCACTAGAATTCAGTCAGTGAGCGCACACACTGAATGAAAAATCCAGCTTTTCAGAATTGACTCATCTGAACACTTCTGATTGGTCTTTGCATTCATAAACTCAACAGTATTGTGTGTGATTATATGCTCAGATAATGCGGCAACACTTTTAATTTCATTTTCACTTTATTCACAAAATAGTTTGTAACAAATAATAATTTTTTGTAACAAAAAGTCTAATTCTGTATAATGTCAAAAAACATACCACTAAGACTGATGTGCTCATTAATTTCCATCCATCCATTCTCCAAACCGTCTGTCCTCTGTAGAGTCAAACTTGTTCTTAAATTTTACTTTCTTATATCAGGATTTGTTATAGTTCTGACACACAAAATAATTGAGATTTCAATCAGTTCATTGAGTAATATAACTCATTCATATGAAAAATTGCACGCACGCACGCACGCACGCACGCACGCAAGTAGTCCTATCATACACTTTTTCTCCATTCTTGATGATTTATGACCCTGATTTATGGCCTGATTTATGTACGTACAGTCAGCGTGGACTGACAGGTAGTCAGAAGTATACATGGACAGTTTGGATTGATTCATGACTATATGGCCTGTCTGTCACAGCGGTTGTCATGTCACTGGGTCCTGTCACCCTTGATTGACATGACAGAGGTGTGTGTAAATCAAAAGATCAAACATGTCTCAGATTTGACTTGTGTTGTGTTTATTACTGGATATATGATGGTTGTATCTGTAACCAGAGCTGTGGGGGTTTCTGTGGAGTTCCTTCCTGATCTGTTACTCACTTCCAGTCAGGGGTGTTTGGGTTCATCCTGGAAAATAAAAATGGCTGAGTAAAAGTGAGTGTATTGACGCCTTGACAGTATCAATGTTTGTTAGATCTATATGGTGTATGTTGATACCTAGACACCTACAGACCACATGCTCCCCGTCTACAACCACCTTTGAAAAGGAGGAGGATGTCTGGAGTCTTTCCAGGTGAGAATTTTATTTTTATTTTAGGAAATGCAACAGGAAAAAAGGAAGTACCAATTTAACATCTTAGAAACATCAATGTTGTCTTTTACGTAGGACACTAGGTTTTTATGACTTCTATGACAAGTCAAAGAGAGAGAGAGAGAGAATTATTTAAATCAGCAACTAACCAAGCCAATGAAGAGATAAATAATTTAATGTTATCTGAAATTAATAAAATCAAACAGGCATTCATTAATGTTAAGAAAATACTATCCATAATATGTGAAGTAAAAGGAGTTGAAATCTCACGTTAAATTTAAAACCAACTTTAAACACACACACACACACACATTGGGTTTCCATGTTCTATTGGACATCCCGTAGACGTAATGGTTTTTTATACAGTACAAATTGTATTTTGCATCACCGTACATCAACCTTACACTTAAACCTACCCCTTACAGAAAATTTCGTTCATTTTAAGATTTTCAAAAACACTTTATTCTGTATGATTTATAAACTTGTTTCCTCACGGGAACAAAAACAATCCCAAAGGATTTTGGATATTGCCATCATTGTTCCCCACACACAGTAAAACTGAGTAAACTAAATTTAAATTATGAGCAAAATCGTATTTGTTGTTTTTACTTTGTGTTATGTAAGAAATGTTTTCATTTAATAATCTAACCTGTAGTACGTGTACTGTAAATGAACAAATATACATTTAGCTTAAACTCAGTAAAATAATTACACCTACCATTTTAAACATGTTTAAAAGATTACACTTTGTGTGTCACTAAAGCAAGGCACACTGTCTATTGTCTATTATTTTTAAATTACCTGATGACCAGCATTGTTTCTTTAGATCATTTATGCACACAAGTGCTTTTTTTCACATGAGTAGAAAACTCTTTGGATGTGTTTGACAGAAACATCATTTCTACATCAGAAAACTTTTTTAAACGCATGACTGAACTTTTCTCATTCGACAGAAATACTATTTTCTAATTATTTACCCAGGCCTATAACACCTTGTGTAAATGATCTTACCTAGAACAGAAAACATATACTTTGACTATTTGACTATTTTGTAGGCATCATGTAATGTTAAATGGTTTACTAAAAAAATGTAAGCACCAGCAGCTGTGATTTCCAAAATGAAAGAAATGTACAGCTAAGGATGTTTCAACTATCATCATTTCCTTTTGACCCTGATAAACCGGTAATGAATTTTCTATGCAAGTGACACGATATACAGTTCTCATACTATTTGTGTAAATAGCTGTGCTAAAACAATTATGACTATTTTTGCATGCCAATAGATTATGTCAAGGGTGTTTCACATCTAAGAATCACAATGTTTTGTGAAATTTAACCATATCAAGATTTTGGTCAACCGTTCACAATTTGTTTGTTGGACTGTACGTTTTTATGTGATCTTTGTGCGGTGTCATCATAATAGGAATACATGAAAATTAAGAAATTAAGTTGCAGTTTTTCTCTATGAGATTTCTTTTAGTGCAACTTTGTGTCCGTCCAAAAAGTGTGATCACATGAAGCATCAACACAAAAATGAAGTCTGTTTTACACTTAAAACTATTACAACCTAAACAAATCTACTCGTTTATGTTTGGGCGTGTTAAAGTTTCCACACTCTTGTGTATATACATTTTATCCATAACCTTTTGCGTATTCGAGCGACCAAATCACTAAGAAAGAGATTATAGCAGGAAAACAAATGTTTACAATGCATATAGAATTCAGAATACAATTTTTAAATGTTTTTAAATTTTTTAAATGTTGATTTGTAAATGGTATTTTTATTAATCCACTAGATTAAGTCATCTTGTTCAGATAGCAGATGAAATCATTCACATTTTGTTTGTTTGGCCGTTTTAGTTTTAAGACTCCTGTAAGTTCATGCTAATCCTTGCATGGGAAAGAGAGCAAGGTGAGCACATCCCATTCATTTAAGAAAAATTATTAAACATTTGACCGAACTTTTTTATTATTTTGACAAAACACAACACAACAACATTAAACAATGTTATCAGTTCCTATGGCCATCTTCTTTGATTCAAATAAAGCAACATCTCTGGTGTACGTAAGCATCTACAATGTGTGTATGTGCTAAACATCTTTGTTTCTCCACTTCTGCCAGATTTGTTAGATGGGCTACTCTTATAATACAAACACATTTGAGAACTACGATGTTCTCGCTTTTGTAATGGTTATAGAAAAATTCAAACATAACTTTTGCATATGGATTATCTGTGAGCAAAACTGACTAAAAAAAATCACTGAATTATGAAATGCAAAAGTGTGTACGGCATTTGGCAAAACAGGATTTTAGCTGTAATGAGCACATAAGACAAAAATTGTCAATGTGTGACTTGTAAATATATATAATTTTATTTTATTTATTTATTTAATTTTAGCAGAGATAGTTGACTGATCTGTTTACATGTTGTTTTGCAGTTTTCTGATGAAGAGTTTTCTCTGACTGTGGTCAAACATACAGTGCCTGTTCATAGGAATTTACGAACAATTACAGCATAAAAATATCTCCCCTACATCTAGAGCTCTTGTTCATAAAGCTGGTGACAATGTTCACGTTTTTATTTGTCGTACTCGTTTGTTTCGAAATTTCCGCTTGACATTAAAGAGTAGGCCTATGTGTACACGGTCAGAAGCATTAGCGTCTACCTTGTGCTGAGATTTTTCTGCTTTGTCCACTTTTGGTGGATTTGCTAGAGAGACTATGTCACCTTGTTGTAATGTGATTACGTTTAAGATCCATAAGATTGCACTAAACGCCCTTGAATAGGTTATAGACCTATTCTTTTATACAGGAAATATGTTTCCACAACAGAAATATGTATCAGAATAACAAATACCTAATAGTGAAATCCTCACTTCTAAACTATTGTGAAAACTTTTAATGTTGATCTGGTCCCACCAGCCGTGTATCTTTTTCATTGTTTTTTAGATAAAGACTATTCTCAGAGTTTGGTCAAACAGGCAAAAACATGAACAAAATAGAGTACAAGATGATTAAATGATCGTCAAGAGAGTGTTTAAACTGAGATTGTGATGCACTTTAGAGCTTTTTCTGGTCTACCTGTGTCACAAAGACACATAATAGCCACTACCTCAACTTGAAAATGAGTCCTGCCATTTTCTGTTCCGACAGTTAATACAAAACTTAATACAAACCCATCTATTAAACTTAAAGTTAGACATTAAAAGTCAAGGATGCCACAGGAACTATTTCCTTTGTCTGTTTCTCTAAACATCACACTGGCAAATAAACCAGAGATGACATGTAGAAAGAATTCATTGAAAGGGGCATGTTTTAGTCCATTTTAGATGATCTGCACCAACACATGTTTTAGATGTTTTAGGTATTTATCAGACCAAAAGGTTTGATTCGGGAAACACATACGACTGGAACTGCATGTTGTCATGACTGTCTTTATTATTTGATCTACTTTTACTTTTAAAACAAAACAGTGTGAAATTACGGCCTTTGACAGCACAGGCCCCTGAAATGTTGTAGTATATCTTTATTGTTTTCACAAAATATCTAAACATTTATCTATCTTAAAATATTAGTTATTACGTGTTTACAAAGTTGTCATGTCCGACGTTTACATTTTTAAGAACATCTGATGTAGTTTATCATTTTTTAAATTTTATAACATATATTTCACCAAACCTTGAGGCCTGAAAAGCGGGCTTAGCATCAGTCCATATTTCAACTGTTAGTCAGAAAATGCAAGTGAGCCGAGATTTCATTACTGAGATAATCTACATTATGTGAAACTAGCGCACAGTTACATTACAGTTTTGGGTTCTAGTCATTGTTGAATAGTGTTTGTTACTGTTCCACATGTTTAACACCGCATTACTCCGTTGTGAAGACATGTACTGTATAAAAGGTTTTTCACCGTAGTAGTCCAACTCTGAAACCAGACCAAACTAAAATTAGCTTGAGCCTTAGTTGTAGCAGAATTAAAATGTTTTATTTTTATCTTTCCATGATTTGTTCGTATTGTTCTGAACCACGGTTTCATTTTTAACATCACAATTCGTGTTGTATTGTCCTGTATGATTGTAAAGAGTTTTGTGTGTGTGTGTGTGTGAGTGTCTGTTTTTTTTTTTTTGCAAGCAGTACTGCTGTAAAGTTGGCGAGCTCTTTGTGTTCTCTGCTTTACTGTGTTTATATACGTCAGAATTCTTTAAATTTGCTCGATTAAATTAAGTATTTAACACAGTTTTGGTTAATGCGTGTGTGAATATAGAATGCGGCACAAGGATTTTTAAAAATATTTTTTCTTGAAATGTAACACTCTGAATCGAGACTGCTTCTTTTAAATATAACATTAACACATTAATAATGAGCTCAGACCCATTGTTTCATAAACCACAAAAGATTAAAATATGATTCAACACTTTATTTCAACAACACATTTTTGAATATACATTCATACATTGAAGTAGTGAAGAAAATGGTCAAATTGACATTACTAACAAACAGTAATAATGACATTACAGGTGGTCTAGCCAGAAAAGAAAATTTCTACAAGCCAGCATGTTTTGTTCTATTATGTAGTTGACGTAAGTTGAACAATCTCACATGTCACCATACTTTTTTGAAACCAACAATGTACATAAATCTGTTCCACATGTACACAGACAGAGAACCTCGTTAATGTCCATCTCATCGTCACATTCAGACATCACATCCAGAATTTTTCTAGTCGTTACACAGACTGATTCTTTACTTTACCCAGAATCTGGACTGTCTGTATTAATCCATGACGATCCAGGCCTTGTGCAATTTCAGTTTCAATTTCTGGTTTATGGTTCAGATCCGTCGAAGCCTTATTATTTGAAAAATTAGAGAGTGCATCAGTTTCAGACAAATTTGATTGTTGAAGCCGATTCTGTCAGTCCACGTAGATAATGTTTTGATCGACAAGATGTTGCAGTAGCTCCGTCGACCGTGCTGTAAAACCCTTGTTCGCAGATCTAGGAAAACGTACTCGGTTACTAACGTAACCTCGGTTCTCTCTAGAAGAGGGAACGAGTACTGTGTCTGTACTCGTACTACTCGTACTCGTACTCGTACTACTACTCGTACTACTCGTACTAAGACGCTATGGGAAAAGTCTCTTTTCACGAAATACTGAAGCAAAAAATTATCCTTAATTTTGAATTGTTGTAAAGCGCATTTGCAGCAGCACACAGCCATAGGCGAGACGGCTCGCTCGCTCATTGGCTGCTCTGCGGCAACTGCACAAGCCTATCGAGCGCAGGCTGATGCAACATCAGACCAATGAGGGTGCTCCATGCCACTTCCCGCCGAAACGGGTGTGGCCTAGCCCTATAAAGGGAGCTCGAAAAGGCTGACTCACCTGATTTATTTAATCGCTGAAGCGAACCAGAGTGAATCGTACGCAGTACTCGTTCCCTCTTTTAGAGAGAACCGAGGTTACGTTAGTAACCAAGTACGTTCTCTTACGAGAGTTCTCTCGTACTGCGTCTTAGCTAAGACGCTACGGGAACCCCATGTAAAGCGCCGTGCGCCCAGGGATCACACACCAATAAACCTGGAAGCAACGGGGGGCCCTCCGTCCCATATCTAGCAGCATCCGTAGACGCGGCAATATGACATCACACAGTCAAGGCAAGGCCTGACCAATGTGGTAATGCGGGTCTTACGCAATACTGCTCATATAACAGTCGGCAGCGCATAGCGCTTGCGATCTCAGAGTTCCAATCAGGGCCCTGATTCGACTATACCGACAGCAGCCCGGCTTGCAGGGCGGGAACCTCCAGGTTATAGAACCTGATAAATGTAGACGGCGAGGCCCATCCTGCTGCCATACATATATCCTGTAAGGAGATCCCACTAGACCACGCCCACGACGAGGTGACGCCTCTTGTGGAGTGTGCTCTGACGCCCAGTGGGCACTGAAGGCCCCTGGAAGCATAAGCTAACGCTATGACGTCAACTATCCATCTGGATAGGCTCTGTCTCGAAACAGCCATTCCCTTGGAAAGTCCACTGAACGAGACAAACAGCTGCTCAGTCTGTCTAAAGATTCGGCACATAACCGTGCCTAGGTTTGAGTATGACCCTTGAGTCATTAGGCCCAAACTCCAAGCACGTCTGGCTCACCGAGAGCGCGTGCAGGTCACCCACACGCTTCACTGAAGCGAGAGCCAACAAGAACACTGTCTTGAATGACAGATGTTTGAGGCTAATCGTTCGGATAGGCTCGAAAGGGGAACCTTTCATGGCCTCCAAAACCGTCGAGAGGTCCCATGCAGGGACTGACGGAGGTCTGGGAGGATTCAGCCTCCTAGCTCCTCTAAGGAAGCGGATGACCAAGTCGTTCCTTCCTATTGACTGACCGAGCGTTGTCTCAGAAAATGCTGCGATAGCCGCCACGTAAACTTTGAGCATGGAGGGGGCTCTGCCCTTATCCAACAGCTCCTGTAGGAAGGAGAAAACCTCCGTCACCTCACAACTAAGGGGTGAACGTCCCCGAGCTGTGCACAAGCTGGAGAATACTGACAACTTTGAGGCATATAGCCGTCGAGTCGACGGAGCTCTAGCCTGAGTGATAGTATTTAGCACTCCCACTGAGAGATCAGCGGGTAACCGTTGAGCGCCCACACATGGAGGGACCACAACTCAGGTTGAGGGTGCCAAATCGAGCCCCTGGCCTGCGAGAGGAGGTCCCTCCTCAACGGCACTGGCCACGGGGCAGTGCCTGCTAACTGCATCAAATCTGGAAACCATGGTTGGTTCTTCCAAAGTGGTGCTACAAGCAGCACTGAGCATCTTGTTTCCCTCACCCGTTCCATCACCTGCGGAAGGAGGGAGACGGGGGGAAAAGCATAGAGTGGGCAGCGCGGCCACCTTTGTGACAGCGCGCTTTCGCTCTTGGAAAAGAACGCGGGGCAGGGAGCGTTTTCATGGGACGCGAAGAGGTCCACTTCCGCCCTGCCAAATTTCTCCCACAGCAGCTGGACTGTCTGTGGGTGTAGAGACCATTCGCCCGTGGGAATGTTGTTTCTGGACAGTCTGTCTGGACCCAGATTCTGTAGCTCAGGCACATGAACTGCTCTCAGCGAGCGCAAGCTGTGCTGAGCCCAAACCAGGAGGCGTTCCGCCAACCTGTACAGGTTTCGGGACCTGAGACCACCCTGGCGATTTATGTAGGACACCACAGACATGTTGTCCGAACGGACTAAGACGTGGTGGCCCTTGATTTGGGGACAAAAGCGTGTCAGCGCGTTCTCTACTGCCAGTATATCCTGACAGTTGATATGTTGGAGCTTTTCCCGTTCTGACCATAGGCCAAAGAACGGTCTGCCCTCGAGCAGCGCTCCCCATCCCGAAGTGGAGGCGTCCGTCGACACCATTTTCACTTTCGAGGAAGTCCCCAGACTTACACCTGATTGGTACCAGTCGTTCGCTGTCCAGGGTTTCAAGGCTGTAACACAGCTCTGATTGACCTTGAGACGCAACTGACTGGATATCCACGCTCTGCGCGGTACTCGCGCTTTCAGCCAGAACTGCAAGGGGCGCATGCAGAGCAGGCCCAACTGAAGAACTGGTGATGCTGAGGCCATGAGACCTAGCATCTTCTGAAATTCTCTGAGCGAGAAGGTCGCGCCGCAGCGGAGAGAGCTCGCTGCGCGCTGAATGCCCAACACGCGCTGTGGCGACAGCCGCGCCGTCATGGAGCGTGAGTCCAGAGCTATACCCAAAAATAGTATCATCTGACTGGGGTTCAGCGAACTCTTCGTCCAGTTGACACTGAGACCAAGTTTCTCGAGGTGATTGAGTAAAATGGCCCTGTGTTCCACGAGCTCTGATCGTGACTGAGCCAGAATCAGCCAGTCGTCCAAATAGTTCAGCACTCGCATGCCTCTGAGTCTGAGAGGAGCGAGCGCCCATGCACTTCGTAAACGTACGAGGAGCCATGGACGAGCCGAACGGCAGGACTGTATACTGGTATGTCTGGCCCTCGAAGGCAAATCTCAAGTATCGCCTGTGACGTGACGCTATCTGTATTTGAAAATACGCGTCCTTCAGATCTATCGACATGAACCAGTCTCCTCTGCGAATATGCGCGAGGAGTCTCCTGGTTGTAAGCATTTTGAAACTGCGTTTGAATAAGAACTCATTCATATTCATTCATATATGAACTCATTCATATGGGTTTTATTGCAAACTGGTGAGGAGGGAGACGTTTTGGATGTTTCCATCCCTCATTTTATTTCTGACCTACAGTAACTACTTTTCTCAGGCATTATTTGTCAAGTCTAGTCACCTTTATTTATATAGTGCTTTAAACAAAATACATTGCGTCAAAGCAACTGAACAACACTGATTAGGAAAACAGTGTGTCAATAATGAAAAATGACAGTTAAAGGCAGTTCATCATTGAATTCTGTGATGTCATCTCAATTCAGTTTAAATAGTGTCTGTGCAATCATTTGCAATCAAGTCAATGATATCGCTGTGAATGAAATGACCCCAATTAAGCAAGCCAGTGGCGAGAGCGGCAAGGAACCAAAACTCCATCGGTGACAGAATGGAGAAAAAACCTTGGGAGAAACCAGGCTCAGCTGGAGGGCCAGTTCTCCTCAGACCAGACGAAACCAGCAGTTCAATTCAAGGCTGCAGCAAAGTCAGATTGTGCAGAAGATTCCTCTGTTTCCTGTGGTCTTGTCCCGGTGGTCATCTGAGACAAGGTCAAATACTGAGGTGCTAAACCACTCAGCGCTTTATAAGTAATCAGCAATCTATACAATATTTAATATAGAGCCAGTGCAGTGTTGACAGGACCGGGCTAATATGGCCATACTTCCTGGTTCTAGTAAGAACTCTTGCTGCTGCATTTTGTACAAACTGTAATATGTTTACTAAGCGTGCAGAACAACCACCCAATAAAGCATTACAATAATGTAACCTTAAGGTCATAAATGCATGGATTAACATTTCCGCATTTGACATTGAGAGCATAGGCCGTGATTTAGATATATTTTTGAGATGGAAAAATGCAGTTTTACAAACGCTATAAACGTGGCTTTCTAATGAAACATTGCTTTCAAATAGCACCCATAGGTTCGTAGCTGATGACGAAGAATTGACAGACATCAAGTCTTAGACAGTGTTCTAGTTTATTACATGCAGAGTTTTTAGGTCCTACAATTAACACCTCTGTTTTTTCAGAATTCAGCAGTAAGAAATTACTCATCATACAGTTTTTTATATTGACTATGCATTCCATTAGTTTTTCAAATTGGCGTGTTTCCTGTGTAGGATTTGTGCTGTATGTGACTATTTACACTCTATGGAATATAGATGCATCCCACAATGCAATGCACTCATCCTGACTTTCCAATTCCAATGAGAAGGACTTTGTAAACCGCAAGTCATTTTGATCATTTCTTAATCTCTTTAACTTACTATTTGATCAGACTTCCAAATGCCAAGACATTTTAACACAATTAAGAGATGTAATCTCATTGGTTTGCACCCACCTATTAACGTCTGTATTGATTTCAGCAAATCTCAGACAATGTGATTAACTTTCATTAACCCAGCAGCTTTTCAATTTTTTGTGTATTTTATATTGTTTGTAGTATTTTTTATATGAACAGTATTGTTTATTTATTTTTTTTTCACAGCCACCAGTCAGTGATCAACGGTGTCTTAAGCACTACCACCTGTTCTGTTAAAATGACAAATATGCATTCACAAACATGGTGACTAGGAATGCACTGGTATTGGTATGGAAGTAAAATTATGCCATATTTCTTTGAAACAAAAAAGCATGTTGGTACAGTAAATGTTCTAGTAATAAATGGAAAACAATTTATATTGGTCCTACCAAATTTATTTATTTATTTTTTTGGCTGATCCAAAAAAACGATCTGATCCGAGATTAAAATACATAATGTGATCCGAACCGTGAGTTTTGTGATCCGTTGAACCACTAGAATTCAGTCAATTCAGAATTCAATCAGTGAGCGCGCGCACTGAACAAAAACTCCAGCTTTTCAGCATTGATTCATCTGAACAATTGTGATTGGTCATTGCATTCATAAACATTGCATTCATTATATGCTCAGATAATGCTGCAATCAACACTTTTTATTTCATTTTCACTTTATTCACAAAATTGTTTGTAACAAATTTAAAAAAAAAAGTCTAATACTGTATAATGTCAAAAAACAAGCCACTAAGATTGATGTGCTCATTAATTTCCATCCATCTATTCTCCAAACCATCTGTCCTCTGTAGGGTCAAACTTGTTCTTAAATGTTACTTTCTTATATCAGGATTTGTAACAGTTCTGTGACACAAATTAATTGAGATTTCAATCAGTTCATTGAGTAATATAACTCATTCATATGCACACACACACACACACACACATATATATATATATATATATATATATATATATATATATATATATATATATATATATATATATATATATAGAAGTGTGCAAGTGTCTTAGGCCGTTAGTATTTTCACCAACAAAAAAACACCCAAATGGTTTTTAGCCAGTTATTTTTATCTTTTGCGGCATGTAGGAAATAGCATTCCTTTTGCCATTAATGAATTGTCATAATACGGTGCAATTATACACAAGGAGTCTGACAGCAGTCAGTGCTCCACGGAGAGGTCTGATCTCATCATCATCAGTCTGTCTGGAATGACATGAAGAAACAGAACAACCTGAGACAGACTAAATCCAGAAGAACTGCAACATCTCCAAGACACTTCAAGAAACCGACCTGCACTCATAAGACCATTGAAAGGTCTGTCCTACTGGGTTTTGGAATATAGTGCATATGGTTATATGGACTACTACTATTATTACATAACATTATGATTCTGTATTGATCATTTACTAATGCTTCTTTGTGCACAGGATGAGTAAATGCTGACAGAAGTTTTACTGACTGAACTCTCTTCTTTATGTGTTTATTTCATTCATATCATGTAAACCAGACCGTGTCAAATGAGCTCTGGGTTTATCTAATGCTGTTTAGCAGATCAGATGATGTTTTATTAACCAGTGGAGTTTGTACTGCAGCTGTGCATTTGTTAGGCTAATGTTGTATGGTGATGTCGTCAGCAAAATCAAAGGCCGTCAGCCGTTAGGATACTAGTCATGGAATTCCAAATTCTTGGAGATCCATAGCTATTTGCTTGAAAAGTCAACCGCCATGAGGAGCAGGAGTGGGGAGAGAATGTGCCCCTGTTGTACACCAGTCTCGATGGTAAAGAAATCAGTGTTTCTGGTTTCAGTTTACATGCAGCATCTTGATTTGTAGTATAAGTTCTGAAAGACGTTAACAAAGCATTTGGGTATGCCAAAGTTACAAGCAATGTACCACAGCAATTCTCTGTGCGGGCTGTCAAACACCAGATGTGGTAAGTGGTTCAGGTGAGAGACAAGTAACAGCTGGATCTCGTTGCAGTGATTGGCGTGGGGAACCGGTATTTAAGCCGCACGACATCCGGAGAAGGGCGAGAGAGCTGAGGACTCGTGGGGAATCAGAGCCGAGACGAGCTGGAGAAGCCTCGAAGCAGACAGCAGTAACGTAGAGTGGAAAGACGTTTGAACGTTTGCGCATGTGGCGCGACTTTATTTTCTATGTCATTATATGTTGTTCAATAAATACCCACGAGCCTCAGAACGCCGCCCCCGGTCTCCTTCCTCTTTGATCGTTGAACCTTACTACACTGGTGCCGAAAGCCGGGAGGAAGGAGAACACCTCCGCCATGCAGTCTCCGTCAGGACCATCGCCTACGCCATTTGCAGACATTATAACATCGCTCGTGGGCCTGCACCAGGAACATCACAAGGCCCTGCTGGATCTGCGAGCCGACCATGACCATCGCTTCCAGGCCATGATGCAGGTCCAACAGGAGGACCGCGAGCTGTTCCGGAGCTTGCTGGCCCGGGAGGGTCGGATGGGTGAGGCCTCCCCCTGCGCCGGCTCCGCCCCCCACATGCCGCTCGCGAAAATGGGGCCCACAGATGACCCAGAGGCGCTCCTGGACCTATTTGAGAGGACGGCCGAGGCGTGTGGGTGGCCGATGGACAGCTGGCCCGTCCGGGTGATCCCACTGCTGTCGGGGGAGGCCCAGAAGGCGGCACAACAACTGCCCGTCTCGAACCTCCTGGACTATGCCGACCTGAGAAGAGCCATCCTCCAGAGGGTCGGCCTCAGCCCCGAACAACACAGGCAGCGCTTCCGGTCGCTGGAGTTGAGCAAAGCGGGCTGGCCCTTTGTGTTGGCACAGCAGCTCCGGGACTCGTGCCGCAAGTGGCTGCTGGCCGGAGGCAGCGACGCTGAGACCATCATCAACGCGGTGGTGCTAGAGCAGTTCATCTCCCGCCTTCCAAAGAAGACCGCCCAGTGGGTCCAGTGCCATCGCCCGGCGTCGTTGGATCTGGCCATCCAACTGGCGGAAGACCAGCTGGCGGCGTGCTCCGGGGTCGGCGAGCCCCTTCCTTCTGTCTCTCTCTCTCTCTCTTCCCCTGTCTCCCCCTCCCCCCCTACCCCGAAATCTGTCCCTCTCCTAGGTCCCGTTGGGTGGGGCCACCGAGGCCCGGCCCCCGCTGGAGGATGGGGATGGAGCCCGCAGCTGGGGCACGAGGCCCTGCGCGCGGAATGGCCGCACCCCAATGAGGGGGGACTGAGGAGCCCTCTGCTGCTTCCCCACGCCAATTCCCTGACCCACTTCCGGCCACTAGGGCGGCGGGGAGGCCTGGGCCGGCCTGCTGGCGTTGCGGGGATCCGGGCCACTTTGTGGATAGGTGCCCGGTCATGGAGGTGGGGACACTGGTCCGGATTCCGGACGACCCGCAGGCCGCCCCAGATCAAGCCGGGCTGTACCAAATACCGGTGAGTATTAAGGGGGTACCTATCAGGCTTTGGCTAGTTATAAACGTGTGATTAATCAACTAATGCATCTCATGATCGACTACTAAAGGCGGGCGTACACGGTGTGATTTTTGCTGTTGTACGAGTTTGCATGCGATTTTTTTCAATCGTGTGGAAATCGCGTATGCTCGTATGGTCGCGGCTCGTATCATTTGCGATGAATTACAAGCCGAGCAGAGTGGCTTACGAGCACTTCCCGACCTCCCGATAATTTTTAAACATGTCTAAAAAGTTTGTGAGCTATCGGTTTGAATTCATGACATTTGTGCGGTTGAACGAGCCGATTTGTTGATTTATCTGAAGTTGACCGATTACGAACTAGGAAAACCACAGGAGAAGATAGATGAAGACGGCAGCGCCACGGCGAATGTGGACTATTGACCAGGAGAATAAACTCGCTGAAGTCTGACAGGAACAGCGAGCGCTGTATGATGTTTCAAGCAACGTGTACCAATGCCTTTTTAGTTCTCTCTCACTCTCTCTCACACGCATATGTAGTTTACAGGGACTCTCCATAAACGTAACGGTATTCTATACTGTATATCCCCATACACTACCTCTACCCATCACGGAAAATGCATGTTTAAAATTTCTATTAAACACCGTATAGTATTTTTTAAAGCCATTTGGTTTACGAGGGCACAGGAATTGTCCTCACAAACCATGTTTACATTGTAATACCTATTTCAGATATTTATAAACCATATACAAGAACACACACACACACAGGGTGACCAAACGTCCCGGGTTCCTATTGCTGAAAAATAACCTGTACATGTAGGAAACAGTCATGGCTCGTATCAATATTTCATATGCAGTTATGAGAGAGGGAGAGCAGTTAAATTAGGCGCGTTCGAATGATCACCTGTATGACATCAAAGTACCGTGAGAGCGATTCGAATGCATTGGACATGTGTGCTCTCTTATCGCTCTCGCGGTACTTTAATGTCATACAGTGATCCTTCTGTGCATGCAGCGGTGCTTCAAGTCGAACGCGTCTATCAACTTCGTGCGATTGCTTCTGGAATTCGCAGGTTGTGAAATTGTGTCGTATATCATCTCGTCCGTACGATTTTCCGATAAACTCACTCGTGCCGTGTGCCTGGACATACGATCCTCCGACCATCCGAATTCGCACAGTGTACACCCGCCTTAATCAACCAAAAAGAAAATCTTAGTCGAGGGCAACCCTAGTTCCTAAAGACAATTTTATGATCAGTTTATAAAGGAAAACCTTTTCCTCATTTTTATCACAGAATAAGGCAGGAAATATATTTCATAGTTTATATAGGGTACTAAATGATATGTCAATCAGTACTGCATTATACATATATTGTTTATACTACAGCATCTAGTACTTCAGCTTCATTCAACACATACAAAGAAAAACTGCAGTGCTTTACAAAAATAGGACAGGAAGATCTAATTAAAACTTTCACTGCATCTAAACCAACAACATTCCTATTAGAATGTATAACCACAAAATTACTGCAATAGTAATTACATGTAGCAAAAGAACCGCTTCTCAATATTAACAACTCATCGCTATCTTTAGGTCACATCCCAAAACCATTGAAGCTGGTGGTTATTAAGCCTCTTATTAAGAAACAATAACTAAATCCTAATGAACTGGCAAATGACAGACTCATTTCAAATCTACCGTTAATGTCTAAAATTTTAGAATAAGTTGTGTTTGCACTATTGTGTTCCTTTTTGCAAAAAAAGAAAGAAAAAAACATATCTCTATGAAGAATTTCAGTCAGGCCCCACCATAGCACAGAAACTGCACTTCATCTCAATTATCACCAGTATAGTATGGAGTGCCACGAGGATCTGTCCTAGGTCCTCTGCTATTTTAAATATACATGTTACGCCTTGAAAAATATGGAATTAGTTTTCATTATTATGCTGATAAAAAATATATATGTCAACAAGACCAGATGAAACTTCTAAATTATCTAAGTTTACAGAGTGTATTAAAAATGTAGAAGATTGGATGACCAATAACTTTCTCCTATTGAATTCGTATAACACGGAGATATTACATATTGGACCAAAAAGCAGTACACAGAATCTCTTGGATTACAATATGCAACTAGATGGATGTACTATTACTTCCACTACAGTCAAAAATCTGAATGTTATATTAAACAGCAACTTGTCTTTTCAAAATCATATTTCTCATGTTACAAGAACAGCATTACTCACTCTTACAAACGCTGCCAAGCTACAAAACATGTTACTTGTTTCTGATGCAGAAAATCTAGTTTGTGTATCCATGACCTCTAAACTGGACTATTGTAATGCACTTCTAGGTGGTTGGCCTGCATCTTCTTACCAGGTCAAGAAAATATGATCATATTTCCCCAATTTTACAGTCTCTGATGTTCCGTATCAGTTGCAATATGTTATTACTTACCTACATGGTTAATTAATGATTTAGGCCCTTAATGGTTTAGCTGCTGCATAAAATACAACACATGACACATTGTGCTCTACTTTGTCCTTAAATGCTAGTTTCTTGGGTCCACAGCTTATTAAAATGTAGTTTTTTTAGCCTGTTTACTGTACACCTTGTCACATAGCTGCTTTAAAAAAAGTCAATGAAGAGCATTGGATTATATGTGGCAGATATGTGTTTGACTCATGAGAGCGAAGGATGCGCTCACCGTTGCATTCACGGAGCTACTAAAGCAGAGGTCTGTAGAACTAAATGTCTCGTGTGTAATGTTCCGGCCTGTGACCTTTGGGCAATTTCTAAATATGAATTCTTTCATAAATGTGACCCTTTGTGCGCGCTGAATTCCCATTTACTAGTAGGTATCTTTTATTTAAATTGGTTTAGATTTATTTTTCCTCATTTTGGGGTTATGTTTATTAATTGTATTAAATAATCCAGATTACTTAATGTCTTGTGGGTGGAGGTGTTACATCCCTGCCCCTGTTTTCTTTTTATCTTTTATCTTTTGAGTTCTAGGACTGACTCCTTCTTGGTGGGCGGGATTGCTCTAATGAAGATCAGCTGCACCTGTGGCAAACTATTTAAGGAGCTCCTGAATTTTGCCTAGTTCTCACTCTCATTTGTGTTTTGTGACTTTTGTTTGAAGAGTGGGTTCTTGAGTTTGTGTTCCCATATGATTTCCACAACTCTACCAACCTCATTTCCAACTGTTTATTGATTTGATTTTGTGTTGATCTTTACTATAATTATCTTATGTTCGAATCCTAGACATAATTTGTTTAATTTTAAATAAACTTTCAATTTCTTTATTTGAAATCATCTTGTCAGTTGTCCTCTTTATGTTATGACTTTGAGCCGGGTCGTAACATAAATTGGGTTAAATCATCTAAACCAACAACATGTACAGTATGTTAGACTCTATACCATCTAAGCTCCTAAAAGAGGCGCTTCCAGAAGTCATAGATCCTATTATTATTAAGACTATTATTAATTCCTCATTGTCATTAGGATATGTCCCCAAAACCTTCAAACTGGCTGTTATTAAGCCTCTCATCAAAAAACCACAACTTAACCCCAAAGAACTAGTGAATTATAGACCAGTCTCGAATCTCCCATTTCTGAGATACTAGAAAAGGAAGTATCCTCACAATTATATTCCTTCTTAGAGAAAAATGGTATCTGTAAGGATTTCCAGTCAGGATTTAGACCATATCATAGTACTGAGACTGCTCTCCTTAGAGTTACAAATGATCTGCTCTTATCATCTGATCGTGGTTGTATCTCTCTATTAGTTCTATTGGATCTTAGTGCTGCATTTGACACAATTGACCACACAATTCTTTTGCATAGACTTGAACACTTTGTTGGCATTAATGGAAGTGCATTAGCATGGTTTAAATCGTACTTATATGAAAAACTAATGGAATGCATAGTTGATATAAAAAAACTGGATGACAAATAATTTCTTACTGCTAAATTCTGAAAAAACAGAGGTGATAATTATAGGACCTGAAAACTCTACATGTATTAACATAGAACACTGTCTAAGACTTGATGGATGCTCTGTCAATTCTTTGTCATCAGGTAGGAACTGCATTTTCCATCACAAAATATATAAATTATGGCCTATGCTCTCAATGTCAAATGCAGAAATGTTAATCCATGCATTTATGACCTCAAGGTTAGATTATTGTAATGCTTTATTGGGTGGTTGTTCTGCACGCTTAGTAAACAAACTACAGCTAGTCCAAAATGCAGCAGCAAGAGTTCTTACTAGAACCAGGAGGTATGACCATATATGCCCGGTCCTGTAAACACTGCACTGGCTCCCTATCAAACACTGTATAGATTTTAAAATATTGCTTATTACTTATAAAGCCCTGAATGGTTTAGCACCTCAGGATTTGAATGAGCTCCTGTTACATTATAATCCTCCACGTCCACTACATTATCAAAACTCAGGCGATTTGATAATACCTATAATATCAAAATCAACTGCGGGCGGCAGATCCTTTTCCTATTTGGTGCCTAAACTCTGGAATAACCTACCTAACATGTTTCGGAGGCAGACACACTCTTTCAGTTTAAATCTAAATTAAAAACCCATCTCTTTAACCTGGCTAACACTTAACATTCTAATATGCTTTTAATATCCAAATCCGTTAAAGGATTTTTAGGCTGCATTAATTAGGTAAACCGGAACTGGGAACACTTCCCATAACACCCTATGTACTTGCTACATCATTAGAAGAATGGCATCTATGCTAATATTAGTCTGTTCCTCTCTTATTCCGAGGTCACCGTAGCCACCAGATCCAGTCTGTATCCAGATCAGAGGGTCACTGCAGTCACCCGGATCCAGTACATATCCAGACAAGATGGTGGATCGGCACCTAGAAAGGACCTCTACAGCCCTGTAAGACTAGAGCCCCAGATACAGATCCCCTGTGAAGACCTTGTCAAGACGACCACTAGGACAAGACCACAGGAAACAGATGATTCTTCTGCACAATCTGACTTTGCTGCAGCCTGGAATTTAACTGCTGGTTTCGTCTGGTCAGAGGAGAACTGGCCCCCCAACTGAGCCTGGTTTCTCCCAAGGTTTTTTTCTCCATTCTGTCACAAATGGAGTTTTGGTTACTTGTCACTGTCGCCTCTGGCTTGCTTAGTTGTGGTCACTGTATCTACAGCGATATCGTTGACTTGACTGCCAATAAATGCACAGACACTATTTAAACTGAACAGAGATGACATCACTGAATTCAATGATGAACTGCCTTTAACTGTCATTTTGCATTATTGACACACTGTTTTCCTAATGAATGTTGTTCAGTTGCTTTGACGCAATGTATTTTGTTTAAAACGCTATATAAATAAAGGTGACTTGACTTGACTTGACAGATGACACTCAGGCCTACAGCAATCAACGGCTAACCTGAAAAGGTGGGATCAAAAAGGCCAAGTACTGCTACAAGCTGAGGGTAGAGGAACACTTTTCCAACTCTGATCCCAGACACATGTGGCAAGGCATACAGATCATCAGTGACTATAAGTCTAGCAAGCTCCAACGGTCATGGATGTCTCTTTCCTTAAGTTAAATGATTTTTATGCTCGCTTCAACAGCGACAGCATGTTGTTATCTTTTGCCTTTTGCTAACTGCATTTCGATGCCTTGTACCTTACATGTGCAATGACAATAAAGTTGAATCTAATCTAATCTAACCTAATGTGATGTATTCGCAGCAGTTTCTGTTCTGCCTGATTCTTCAGGGAATTAAGTGTTTGAACAGAGTGTGTATGGCTCTCGGATGAGAGATAGCCACGCTGCGGGATGTGATTACATTGAGAATGCCTGATCCTCTTGAGAATTTAGTGCGTCTCAACCTTGTTCCGGGTCTCGCGGCTGTGGCGGCAGTTAAGCAGGCCCATCACGGGGATTGTAGGCAGGGCATGGAAGGAATGTGTTCAGTTATGCTTTTTTCTTCCAGAATTCATTTTTGTCCTATTTTTAATATAATAGGAACCATTTATAATGTGGGTTATCTACATACCCATATGCACTAGTCCATATCAGTATCTCCATAATGCCTCCCTACGGGTAGGATGTGGTCTCCGTAGCAACCTTTTCCTAAGGCTCACTTCCCCATCATTGTGCCAAGCTGATAGAACAAATAGGGAAGATTTGAAGCATCTTTCAATGAAGGTTGAAATCCCTTCCACTAACTTTTTGTAGATGGAACAGCAGCATGGTCTTCTTCAGCAGTGATGTACAGTACTGACCCTCTTGGTCCCCTTCGGTACCAAGGTCAGTGAATTTGCGCTGGGGATTTGGGAGGGTTACAACCTTAAGCATAGCTTTTGTGACACGCCACAGCTTGTCGACAATTGCAGCACCACAGGGTTATGATGGTGTTCAGGTTGTGGCATTTTCCAAAGGACCCCATATGTCATTCGACATAACCCGTAGTGACCGAGAGATAGGGAACGTTTCAGTTACTTTGTAACCCTCGTTCCCTGATGAAGGGAACGGAGATGTTATGTCCCCATGCCACAAACTTGAACCATTGGCTGTTGCTGGGATACGTTCTAGGCTCCTCAGTGTAAAACCTGAATGATTGGATGCACCTGTTGCCTATTTATACCCATAGGCACGGAGAGTGGCTCAGGTATGTTAAATCCACTAGCCAAGTTTTCTCTTAAACTCAGAGATGATTGGCCTCCCAAGTGAGACCCCATATGTTGTTCGACATTACGTCTCCGTTCCCTCTATCAGGGAACAAGGGTTATGTACATAACCAAGACAATTTACATCCTGCTTGAGATCATTCAAATACACACAAAACAACATGGAAATGATCAGCGATCAGACTGATGGAGTGGAAATCAGGAGAGATGAACTAAAGGTATGTGGGTTCAACTGGAGCTGATATAATTAACATACAGTACATGTAGAGATTTAAAGCATTTTTCCAGATTTCATCACTAGAAGAAGAACAAACGCAACTTTGTATAGCTGAACTGTCACACTATGTTCCTGGTGATTTGCATAGTTAGATTTCCAAATTTAAACAAAAAAAGTTCCTACAAGAATTGTAAATCCTGAAATGTTTGACCTTGTGTAAATACTTTCAAAAATAATTTCCCTACAGATTGCACAATTCACTGGCCATGTCAAGCAAATAAAAGAAAATATTTTCCTTATTTTTTTTAAACATGCATCCTTATTTTGAATGTCTTCTTTATGGCATATGATTTTCTCATCTATTTATACCATCGCTTTCATTAAGAGGTTCCACATATTGATTTTATTATACTTTACAACAATTGTTGTTTTGTCATTCAGAGTAAACTACTTGAATGATAAAAGATGCTCAAGAAGAAAACTGCCTCACATTGGACAACACAATATAGTTATGGTGATTCAACTTATTTTAGATGATTCCTTTTAGGATCTGATCTTATTTTGAACTAACACTAATAATGAAGCTCATGGAGAGGTGCAACTTTCCAAGCATGATGATGTTTTCTTTAACTTGTATATTAGTTATTTAGATTAAGTCATAATGTATGAAAATTAAGATTAACTACTAGTCATTTATTTTTATTTATTTATTTATTTAGGTGCCAGGAAAAAAATTCTTAAAGGGATCCCCGGGTATTAAGACATGTATAGCTTAATTGAACATTTTAATTGAATTGAGCATTTACTTCGCCACTAGCAGCTGACATTTAATAAAAGAATAGTGCCAACATTAGCATAAATACACTGTCCACATTATGCATTTAAGACTCAGTGAATATTTAGTTATCATTTAAAAAACCATAACTCACAGAGATTAGGCTAGGCCTACGTGTTTTTGTGAAGGAAAATTATTGAATCCTCTGTAGATGGCTTCAGCGCGTTCCTGCAATCACTGATGGTGCGTCATTATTCACTCATTATTCTCATTATAAACATGGTCAAAACTTTTCCACACCTCAGACTTTGCTTTAGTTGCTGGAGCAGCCAAGATGTAATCGCCAGAGGCAAGCCTCCATTACACCTACTCAGCATCCATTTTTGCAACTTTCTTGCACTACTTGAAACACATCATTTGACCGCTCGTTTACCTCGCAAATCAGTGGCAAGACCGAGCCCGGCCTGAGCCCGCGTAAGATAATATAAATTAAGCCCGAACCTGTCTGGGTCCCATCGGGTTCGGGCAAAGATCTTCAGCTCTAGCACAGTGCATTCTGCGTTGATGACGTCAAATTGGTTGCACTCATCAAGCTCCTGGCGCTTTTTACTGCGACACAACTCAGAAAATAAACAAGAAAATAAAATACTGATACGATACCACATTGTGTGGCTTTTGGATATAATTTTCAGTTGGAGGGCAACAAAAGAGGTAAGAAGAGGAGCAAAGAATGGGAAGATGCATGTGAATGAATAAAACATCCTAGAGACCCGCTTTTTTACTCTACAATTCAGCCCGATGCCTTTGAGGTTGTTAGTGGACTTCAGCTACTGAAACAGCTTACAAACGGCTGAGATAAGAAGTGCTATACTATCCTGTTAGGATGTAAACATGCCGACGCTAATCATGATGCTGCAGCCGTTGGAGGAGTGTCACAGTGTCTGGGTTGTGTTCCCTGGGTTTCCACTAGGTGTCCTCCGGTTCCCACGGTGTGTATCATATTATCACTTCCTGTCTCCTTATTTGGTCACCTTCCTCCTTGTTTAGTTAATGATTGTTCCCCACCTGTCTCCAGTTTCCCCATTATCCTTTTGTGTATTTATACCCGGTCTGTCTGAGTCTGTGTTACGGAGTCCTTGTTTAATGTTGATGTTAATTCATGTCCGTCATCTTGCCTTGCCTTGCCTTGCCTTGCCTTGCCTTCTTGTTTATGTTTGGACTGCTCTTCTGGTTTTTGACTCATGCCTGGACTGTTTATTCTCTGTGGATTAACCCCTAATAAATGACTTACCCGCACTTGGCTCTATCTTCTGGTTTCCTGTATCACCGATCGTGACAAGGAGAATCTCAGCGCAGATTTCTCTCGAGGTCAGGGGCATTAAAAATTGATGTACAGCATTTGGTTTGAGCCTATATTTATATCCATCACCACCTGTAAGGTCTTTCAGAAGCTGTAGTCATAGCAGTATTTTATTTTCAGAGTTGTCTATTCTGACTTGTGTTGCAATAAAAACAGCATCAGGTAGAGGCAGTAGCTCACCGAGTGCAACCATTTGATGCCCCGCATAGTCCAAAATATGTATAAAACTATGTGATTTTTTAAATAACAAACATCTTTCGTGGGTTTTCCACTACATATTTTTAGTAAGGACATAATTTGTGTTATATTAAGCTATGTAAGTCTTAATACCCAGGGATCCCTTTAAGATCATCATCTTCATTTGCATTTTACCAGATTTGTTTAGTAAATCAGACTTGTCGTGAGAGATGCGCTGAGAAAAGCAATTTTGGTGGTACCATGATGTGTGAAATATATTCAGCAAACATCCAGTCAGAATTTCCTAAGGGTGGAGACTCAAGCTGCTAAGAGAAACACAAATAAAGGGATGGATGCCTTAGTCATATCTGACAATAACACAGATTTGGTCAATGGTCTTTAACAAACAAGATGGAGGGACTCTTTTATCAGTTCTTACTTTTGGGTGGGTATAAATGACACGCATTAATCAACTTATGTACGATTATAGATGCTGTTTAGCTATTCTTTATGAACATTTTTAAAGAATCAAATGCAACATATACTTGATGGACATCCCGAAAAGCAATGGAAATATTTTGTTTTTGTAATAGGTGTCTTTTCCATTCAGGGGAGTTCAGAAATCTTTAAAGGTAAAAAGTAAAAACTAATGTTAACATGCATTAACTAACATTATCCAATACACAAATTATAGTATTTATTAATCTTTGTTAGTTTTGGTTAAAAAATACAACTGCTCAAAGTTAGTTCTTGTAAGCACAAAAAATATATACATTTCATATTTTAATGTAGTAGTAAATGGAATTGAGTGTTTTGGATTGGAATGTAATATGTTGACTCAAATGGAATGTACTGAAACTTCACACATTTGAGTCTTGACCATCTATCTCCTTTAATGTTTTTTTTCTTTCTTTGTTTTATAGAGAATTTGGCATTTAAAGGAAAGGCTGTACAGTCAAGCACATTTAATGCCTGGGGAGCTGCAAAGGCCATCGACGGCATCAGATACACACCAAGCTGCGCCCACACAGCATACGAGCTCAACCCGTGGTGGAGGCTGGACCTGCTGGATTCTTACAACATTTACAAAGTGACCGTCACCAACAGAGACGACTACTGTCTGGATGAAACGTCTGGAGTAGAGATCCGCATCGGAAGCTCTCTGGTGAACAACGGCAACAACAATCCCAGGTGAAGTAATGAAAACAGATTTAGTTAGAACTAGATTTGAGCAGGTCAGCTGATTGTGTCGTGGTTTCTCTCTTTCTCTCTACAGATGTGCTGTCACTTCACTTGTCCCAGCAGGCAGTTCTGTCAGTTTCTCTTGTGGTGGAATGGAAGGTCGTTATGTGAACATGTACATTCCTAACATCCAGAAGTATCTCACGCTATGTGAGGTGGAGGTTTATGGAACAGGTCATTTCTGACACCTCATTCTAGATTGTTAAAGTCTAGTATTGTTAAAAGTAAAGTAGATTGTTAAAAAGCAGTTCAATTTTCAACAGCGTTGAGATGTTTGAAGCACAGCTCACAAAGATGGCACTTTCATGCCCAGCATCTTTCTGTTGGTCGAATTTGCATGATCAACTTGAGTTTCTTCACCCTCGTGGGAATCTCTGAATCACACAGATTCTTATTAAAATCTTATGGGAAGTACATGATGTCATTGGGTGATGGTGTCAATGTAATATGAAATGTAATATATATACAAAACTATTTTTTTAATATACTTAGATATTTTAGATTTAAATTCAACATTAAATTATTTAACAGGAACCATTTTTTGAACATTTACATTTTACGTGGTAAAACTACATATTCTGAATATTCGTTTGTTAGTATGCCACACTCCAACAAAAGTCCCTAAAAATCAAAATCTGTGGTAATATGAAAAGGTTTCTTTACTCATTATCCACAGGCATTTTACCTGTATTTAAAATCATGCTTTGCATTTTGTTTAGGGTTACAGGAAATGTCTGTAAACACGAAAAATGCCCTGGCAGAAAGTTAGCCTACCTTTTCCATTTTTTAAAGACCTTTACTAACTGAGTAACAATTATTTGTACAAACTATTAAAAAGGCGTATCATAAATTAACAATTATTATTGAACTATTGCAGCTACAACTACTGATTCACATGTGATGTGTGTACTGCTAGACACCTCTCTCCAGGCTGAGGTGCTGCTTGGCTGTTCAAGACTGATACATACTCAGGTCTGATGGATCTTTTGATTTGCGCCATTTTCTCTCTGCTGCCCTGAGTTTTGTCCGGTACTCATGAAGAACATCAGATAAACAGGGGTTAGAAGGGGCAGCCCGTGCTGGTCTGGAGGAGAGAGAACAAATATAATCTAGACAAGAGTTTAAAGTAGAGTATAAAGTGTCAGTTGCTGCATTCACATTCAGAGATAAGAAATGGGTAGGTGTGGGAAGAGAGGAGGATACTACAGAGGAAAGATGGGAGGGTGAAAGTAAGTGTAGGTTTTATCTAAATGTAACCGGTATGGGGGGTAAGTGGCACACAGGTAGCAAAATATAGTTTAAATGTAATGAAGAAATGATCAGCGATATGTAGGGGTTCTACCAAAATGTTGTCTGCAATACAACTGTGTGTGTAAATTAAGTCAAGTTGGTTACCTGATTTGTGCGTGCTTGTAATGGTAAGGCCAACCTGAAATGTGAAAGAAAGAAAAATAGTTTGCTAGAGCAGATGGGGTTGCTGAGTCTTCTGGACAAATCCTGGTCTCAGTCAAGCCCAAGATGCTGAGCGTGGATTTTAAAGAAATAGCCGAAATGAAATCTGCTTTGTTGACAGCGACTGACAATTCCAGAGACCCACAGAGAAATAATGAGGTGCAGTAGATGATGTAGAAATAGGATGCAGGTTAGCATGATTGTGTTGTGTCTGCGTGTGACATTAGAGAGTTGTTGAGAGACAACGGGAATGTTTTGCAGACACATGATAGAGGTGAAAAAAAAAAAGTGAAAGTGAAGTGATATTCAGCCAAGTATGGTGACCCATACTCAGAATTTGTGCTCTGCATTTAACCCATCCGAAATGCACACACACACAGAGCAGTGAACACACACACACACTGTGAGCATACACCCGGAGCAGTGGGCAGCCATTTATGCTGCGGCGCCCGGGGAGCAGTTGGGGGTTCGATGCCTTGCTCAAGGGCACCTAAGTCGTGGTATTGAAGGTGGAGAGAGAACTGTACATGCACTCCCCCCACCCACAATTCCTGTCGGCCCGGGACTCGAACTCACAACCTTTCAATTGGGAGTCCGACTCTCTAACCATTAGGCCACGACTTCCCCGATTAAAAGAAGACAGGAAAGCAGAGTGTATAAAGGGAAGATAATATTACTTAAGTGTGTTGGTGGTTTCGTTGCTCTGTGAAGTCCAGCAGATAAAGTCGCAGGTCTTTACACTAGTTGGTCTTCACACGAGGAGGCTAAACATGATGCCTGAACGCTTCCACGGATGCTTCCGCAATGCATCAGTGCACAGACATGAGACAGACAATGAGACAAAACCAATAAAACCCATTAAAAAAAGAGGCATTTGTTGCATCCAGTGGGGACTAAATTACTGATTATAGTGAGTTATACTGTCTTTTTATGTTTTGTGTTGCTTATCGCACTGCGTAAACATAAAACCCATGTCTGTATTTGTGATTGGAGAAATTACAAACAACAAGCGCTACTCTACACTGCTCAAAACTCTTGTTTGAATCAGCAGTGGCAAATTATATAAATATGTAAACAAACTTACAGACTGTGAGTCAGAAGTGCCAGACTGTCCTTGCAAAGTTGGAATTGCCTCATTTCATAGAAACGGACACCGGCATTGTAGGCTGCTCTTCCAGGAAACAGTCCTCCGTAAAATACGCTGCACACATCTGAATATTTGGGTTGAACTGTTCTAGAACAAGTTGTAAATACAACTTAACCTCTGATTTCTAGTTGTGTCCTCTTTTGGAAGGCCAAACAAAGTAGTTAGCAAAGTAGTAAACAAACAAACAGCGTCTACACAACATTGCGCCAGCGGCAACATAGATAATAAAAGTGTAGGAGCCGAATTTGAGTTTATTTTTTGGTTTCATAATTTACTTATAGTTGTCTTTTCTATTGCATTTGAGTAGTACACATTCTACAGGTGGAGAGGGTGCTATCCTATAAATTGGAGCGTGTAGCGCATGACGAGGAGAAGGCATTCCAGCAGATACAGTCTGTGACCTCAGCCTGGATCTGCGTTGCCGGAGCTTTTACTTTTAGGAGAAAGCTAAACTCCAAGCGCTACAAAAGAAATATTTAAAGACATTTAAACCAGTTCACATATTTTTTTTTGTACTTTATATTTATTTGCAATAAATACCAAACATTCTATGACAACACTTTTTAGACTTTAGTCTTTGCATCTTTGGGGCAGCTGTGGCCTAATTGTTAGATGGCTGGACTAGTTACCACAAGGTTGGAGGTTAGAGTCTCAGTGCCGGCAGGAGTTGTAGGTAGGTGGGACTGAATGAACAGCGCTCTCTTCCACCCTCAATACCAGCAGCCATGTCACCCTGGAGCCCAAGACCGGTTTCCCACTGAAGCTAAGCAGGGCTGAGCCTGGTCAGTACCTGGATGGGAGACCTCCTGAGAAAACAAAGTTGCTGCTGGAAGAGGTGCTAGTGAGGCCATTGGCCTCCGACCATCATGGCCTCCTAACAATCCCCATATCTGCTGATTGGCTTCATCACTGTCTCCTCTACACCAGTAAGCTGGTGTGTTGTGGGCGTTCTGGTGCAATATGGCTGCCGTCACATCATCCAGGTGGATGCTGCACACTGGTGGTGGATGAGGAGTTTCCCCCTGACTATATAAAGTGCTTTGGGTGCCTAGAAAAGTGCTATATAAATGTAATGAATTATTATTATTATTATTATTATTATTATTATTATTATTATTATTATTAATACCCATGGCTGAAGTGTCCTTGAGCAAGGCACTGATCCCCCAGTTGCTCCCCAGGCGCTGGATCTATAGCTGCCCTACCGCTCTGGGTGTGTGTTCATGGTGTGTTCACTTCTCACTGCTGTGTGTTTGTGTTCACTGCTGTGTGTGTGTGTGTTCACTTCCCACTGCTGTGTGTGTGTGTGTGTGTGTGTGTGTTCAAGGTGTGTTCACTTCTCACTGCTGTGTGGCACGGACAGTCATCGAGATGTGCCACTGGTGTGCATACTCAACATAAAGTGTGCCACATGCACAGCACCGCACTTCTCATCTGGTCTCTGACTCCCTTTACTCTCGCCCCCAGATCTTTTCTCAAGCACTGAAATTTGGCACAGATTGATTTCTTGTGAATCAGTACTCAGTAGTACTAATGTAACTCGGTCGGTGCTCTTAACAATACAGAGTTTGGTACTCAACCTTAGTTGTAAGGCCCTATAAGATCAGTTTGATTTATTCACAAAATGTCTTCCAAAATTGTTATTTTAACAAATTTAAACCGTTTCCATTTAAACTTTTCATAATAAAATTTTATTGGTTAATTTAAATTTAATTAAACATCTTATTAACTGAAAAAAATAAACATACCATTCAACAAAAAAAGTTAAAGGTAAAGGTTTTGTAAAAATTACGTACCTCAAATTAAAATCTCAGATGCAGATTTAATTAATTCTTTGATTTTTGGTCAAAGGGGTTGGCTGACAAAAAGTTTATGAATCCCTGATTTATATGTTCAATTAGTAAGTTAGTAAAACTGAGTAACATATATTATTTGTTTTTCCGACAGCCAAGAAACAGGTGATCCGAGTGCAGGTGAAAGCTGCTGAGAATGTGGATGAAGCTGAACTGAAGGAGCTCGTCTTAAACAAGGTGGATTTTATATTACTCTTCTGACTAAAATCGATTGTTGAACATACAGCAAACACAAAACATCAGTTCAGACATCAGTTTAAAAAATTATATTTAAGAAAATCAGATTAGATTTCCCACCAGTGTGAACGAAAACCCACCTCAGTCAGACTTTATGTAAAGACAAAACACAATGCTTTGTGTTCAGAGTTTTGACAAATTGTGATCTTTCTGTAAGATTTGTAAAGTAAGAGATGCTCATTTTGAGCTGAAATGCCTCAATCTTGTCTGTGTGGGATTTATCCACTGAGTAACTGAAGACTGTTTCTGTGTTTAGTTAAATCAGACGCTGAGCGATCAGGACGTCATACTGACATGGAGGACGCAACCCAACGGGAAAGTCTTCCAGAAGAACAGGACTGTACTGAAACAATCTCCTGTTTGTTCTTCTTTGAAGTGAAATGTTATTTAATGCAATTTATTCTTAGTTACAGATATCTGAAATATTTTATATTATTATTACATTAGACTAACAATTTATAGTAAGTTCTCGAAAAAGTAACATATATTCTTAAACTGTGTTCCAAGTATCTAAGTATCTTTTCTTAATTTTCTTATATAGAAAATCAATCTTTATTTTATTATTATTTTTTTTTATATTTGTACTTGGGGAAAAAAACACTTAGTAAGGAGAGCATTTGTCCAGCGTGAATCGATGAAGTGTTTAAAAAGGGGGAGGAGACTGAAAGAAACTCTGGGTTTACTGAAGAAAACAATGGTAACTGACTCTGAGTATAAGTTACCTCTTTCAGAAACAGGCTTGACTTACCCTGCTTTCTCGGGTTTGACAAACCTCCCATTCTGAAACAGAAAACTAAGAGCTTCCCTCATTTCAGGGTTAACATACACTTTTCACTTAGCCTCCTTTGTGAAACAGGCCCCAGTTTCAACTAATATAATGATAATGGCATAATAAGGCAGGTAAACCTTTTCAAAGACCAATAAACTTATTTTATTTTATGGCAGATTCCAAGCAAGAAATACCAACATGTTGACTTTGTGTGGCTTAAAATGAATTAATTTTGTATGTTTGTATGTTATATTATTTTTATATGCCAGTTAGGGATGTTCATATTGACAGTTTAACCGTTAACCAAAAGTAAACATTTTAACCGATGATGTTCCCATATCGCGTGCTTTTGGCTTTCAAGTTCGTTATTTCAAATGCAGTATGTGCGCTCATAATGGAAGCGAAGCGACGCACCGCATCTAGTCATCTATACAGAATGCAAAAAAATAAAAATAAAACACAAGCTGACTTTTCTGATTTCTGATCGAGCAGCAACTACACTATTACTTGTATTAATTCCACTCGTTATACAGCTTAGATAAGGCTGTTATGATTGTATGGCTTTTGTCAACACTACACCACTGATAATATTATGTTTATTTTAAATTATAAATATAATATAAATTAAAATTATTTAAATTATGAATATATGTATTATTATTATTATTTTGTTGTTTCTGGACTCTAAATTTCCAGGAGAAAGGACAAGCACACGGCTACTAGCATTTGCATATGAAAATAACTGCTGAACAGTCCAAAAAAAATTTTTTTGCATAATCTGAATTACCTTTTACATGATCCGAAATTCTACTCTGCTAATCACAAAAACATGATACATTTACACAAATAGAGCTGACCTGAAAACTAACAAAGAATCAAATTTCTAATGATTTGTATCCAAACACATACTCAAAATATGGCTTTAACCAAACATTTATCTGATATTATTATCCAGTCCACAATATTAAATGCAATAACTGATCAATGAATGCAACACAAGTCGGTTTGGACAGAAGTGTCTGCCAATTGCATACATGGAAAGATAATTTTACATAATGATTTTAAAAGGAAAATGGATTTTCTGAATAAAACCTCTTAAGTACAATCTTTCTAAGGTGACGCGGTTTGTTTCAGACTCATGAATCACGTCCTTCATTTACATGATCCACAAGGACATTTAAACTGAAAAATAAAGATAAATTAAGATTACACACAACACAAAGTCACCCCCCCCAAAAAAAGAAATCTGTTTATCTATTTATATATAAAAGCATAAAAATAAAAAAACAATATACATTATATGGTAAAATAAACACATTAAAATATAATCAGAGCAAACTGACATCAAAACCTTAAGTATTATGAAAAAATGCTCTTTTTAACCAGCAGAGGACATCTTGTTAAACTCTGTAGAATGATATTAAAATCAAACCCTTGTTTAATCTTAGCTGAACTATATTTAAATCAAGAGATCCTATCACTCAATCTCCAATTTTCAGCCACTGTTTACTATAGAAATAATAATCCTAATAATAATCATTTCAGAACCATCAAACCTGTGATGTTCCAAACATGCAAAATCAAGGACTAAGAAGATATTTTATTAATTGCTGAACAGCTCAAAATCTCAAAAAAAAATAGGGGTGCTCTGATTGATCGCTACTGATTGCTCTTGGCCGATAATTGCTATAGGAAGTTTGATCAGCGGTCTCTATAAAGGCCAATCTCATAAACCGGTCTCAAGCTGATGATGCTGCCGTGAGAGGTTCAGCACGACATGCAGTGCCACCACCTCAATCTCTTGTCTGGGGAGGGTAAGATAATTATGCAGAAGGTGAGATACAATTCTTTTTTTTTTTCAGAATTGTTGCAGGACACACCATTGGGCCAGTTGTTCAAAAAGTTTAATCTGGATCAAAATGATCCGGATTTGGAAATCCCATTTTTTCCTATTCAGGATCAGGTTTTTCAAAGCAACATTGGACTAGATCACCCTGAACCAGATACACAGTTTACAAGATTACCAAATCCGGATAACCTGTGCTCTAAATGGGACAACATATCACAACATGGGGTAAAGAACAGGTAGAAGAGCCAACATGGGGTCACTGTAAGAGTTTTTTTATTTTGAGACAAAACACAAAAATAACAAACATCCACTTCCATTCATAATTTCTTTTATGACCCCTCATCTGAGTCACAAAAAATAAAAAAACAAATATACATTAGCAAACACATTGTGGATATTCTGAAAACGTCTTAAAATAAAATGGCTAAATGTCCAATAGTTAACAAACTAAAGAATGTTCAGGGTTCTTTTTCATCTGAGGAGGAGAGACATTTCCAAGCTCTGATTTTAGGAGGCAGATCTGAAGTTTTGCTTTGGTTTGCTGCAGTTTGGTCAGCTTGATTTGTTCCTCTGCCAGAAGTATCTGTGCTTCTGCTCTTTCAGAATCTTGTTTTAGAAGCAATTCATAGGCAACATCATTATTATTCGGCAAAGGACGCTTCAAGCCTCTTTTCTGAGCTCCTGTGACTGCCGGCTCTACCAGTGAGGATCCATGTTGTATTTCAATAATACGGCTGAGATCTAGAATGAATTTTTCCTCTGCATTAGGGAGGAACTGGCTCACTTTCCTCTACAATCATAGGCTCACTATCCCCTACACCACCTTGAATCCCGTGCAGAGCTTAAGAGTACTCACCTCCAATAATGTCCAGAACCACATCTGTGTATTCACCTTTCTTAAAGAGTTTGTTGCCTGTTTTGGGTGTTTTTGCTTCAGCAAGGTCCTTTGTTGTTCTGGCCCTCAGACTCTTCCATCTAAATTTTACTTGCTCCAAGGTCCTCTTCTGGCCAGACCCCATTGCATTCACATTCTGAGTGATTTCAACCCAAATGTCTTTCTTTCTTTTGTTAGTCACCATTCCACCCGCAACAGAGCTTCCTAGTATTGAGGCATCATGGCACTTGGCAAACACACTAACTAGCGGAAGTGTTTGTGGACAGGTCAGACTTTGTTGATATTTTGCAGGCAGGCGGGGATTATGCAAATGTGTTACCCAGTGACGTAAGAGAGAGTAAGATATGCTTTGTGGCAAAAAGTTTGATTGATGAGGTTCATAAAAAGACACCTGTTTGGACATCTTTTTGGACAGATTGGTCCTGAACAGCCCCAACCCATGTGTCCGTCTGTTTATTGCCCCCTAAAATGGGTCACATATGACACGAGCGAGGATTCTGATCTGTTTTTCACTGTAAAAGATTGGTGTTCATTTTACGATTATGTCTGCCGTGATCTAAAAGATGGAGGCGATGATCCTCTATTCATAGCAGAAATGCGCTACAGAGTGCGTGGGATCATGTTAACAAGCATGCTGAGAATTACGTTTAAATACTTTGTAGCAACCGCATCTCGGACTTACCTGAACGTGCATGGACAATATCTGAAGAAGACCATCTTAAATACTATAACATTACATTTAATTTTCAGTGGAAAGACGTGCCTGTTTTAAAGAAATATTCAAAATGTTTAGACAAAATAAAAGATAGACAAAAGATAGACAAAATGTTTAAGTGGTTCGAAGCATTTGACAGATACACAACATAAAAGTGAAATTGTTTCACCCTGAATGGTGCGTTTCCAGCCGGAGAGGGGTACATGTGGCTCCGCCTACATTCTATAATCATTACCATCACGCTGGACCACCTGACACCGCAATTTCTGAAGACGTCTCGGACACCGTCGACGGGAGCATCGTGGTGATCGGACGTAAAATTGGGGAAGTTGTGGCCTAATGGTTAGAGAGTTGGACTCACAATCGAAAGGTTGTGAGTTCAAGTCTCGGGCCGGCAGGAATTGTAGGTGGGGGGAGTGAATGTACAGTTCTCTGTCGTTCAATACCACGACTTAGGTGTCCTTGAGCAAGGCATCGAACCCCCAACTGCTCCCCGGGCACCGCAGCATAAATGGCTGCCCACTGCTCCGGGTGTGTGTTCACAGTGTGTGTGTGTGTGTTCACTGCTCTGTGTGTGTGCACTTCAGATGGGTTAAATGCAGAGCACGAATTCTGAGTATGGGTCACCATACTTGGCTGGATGTCACGTCACTTTCACGTCACTAAAAACATTAAAGCTGTTGTCACCATAATTCCGGAACATCATTTTTTGTGTACATAGTGGAAGGTCTGGCAGAACTGTGGACAAAACTTGTGGATGAAACCTGCGAGCAGGCCATTTACAACGCTGGTGACAGCTGGAAGAAGAGTACACCAGCTGATTCAGATTAACCGGGGACATGGGCAACCGCAATACAACCTGTCTGGGAAAACTCATATTTAAATGTAACCTTTGACTAAAAGTATTAAAAATGAGAAGAAAAAAAACTGACTACGCCACCTGGGTTATTTCTTCACCCAGGAAAATAGGTTAAACCCAAAAGAAAAATGAAACCAAAAGAAATTACAATAATATGAAGGACCCTGCTGGTTCAGATGGGATTAAAGACAGAGACGTGACTTTACAAAAATAGTACAAAATTATTTTGCCAAAAAGCAAAACATTTTTGCTAAACAAGTTTTAAAATACAATTTATAGCTTACCAGTTATTTTCCCACAATTGATAAGAGTCTAGATTAAGTCTACTCTAACAGAAAGGGACAAACCACACAGCAAATCAGTGCATAATTCTTAAAACAGTGATAAACCAAGAAGTGATAAACAAAATAACAAAGCACACATATACTCTCCCCTTCTGTTAGGTCTTGAAAATCACAGCTCAGATAATCACAGGTGGATAGATTTATATAAATGGTAACATACACTTGTATAAACACAAAAGAAAGAAAAATACAAAACAGTAACTCGCGATTAAAATTTAAGAAGCATCCGAGCGGAATCACAAAGTTGTTGTTTTTTTTTTTTATATACACTTGCACAAGAGACAAATATCCAGGTCCTTACTCAAATATATATATATACATATATATAAAGTACAGACCAAAAGTTTGGAAACATTACTATTTTTTATGTTTTTGAAAGAAGTTTCTTCCGCTCATCAAGCCTGCATTTATTTGATAAAAAATACAGAAAAAATGTAAAATTGTGATATATTATTACAATTTAAAATAATTGTTTTTATATTTTTATACTTTAAATGATCATTTATTTCTGTGATGCAAAGCTGAATTTTTAGGATCATTATCACATGATCCTTTAGAAATTATTCTAATATGCTGATTCATTATCAAAGTTGGAAACAGTTCTCCTTGATCCCCTCCTTGAACTGCCACCTTAACGTGGTGGAGGGGTTTGAGTACCCGAATGACCCTAGGAGCTATGTTGTCCGGGGCTATATGCCCCTGGTAGGGTCTCCCAAGGCAAACAGGTCCTAGGCGACGGGTCAGACTAAGAGCGGTTCAAAACCCCTTATGAGAAGAATAAATCAAAGGACCGTGACGTCGCCCGGTATGGCGCAGCCGGGGCCCCACCCTGGAGCCAGGCCCGGGGTTGGGGCTCGTATGCGAGCGCCTGGTGGCCGGGTCTCCCCCCACGGGGTCCGGCCGGGCTCAGCCCGAAGGAGCGACGTGGGGCCGCCTTCCCGTGGGCTCACCACCTACAGGAGGGACCGTAAGGGGCCGGTGCTTAGACAATCGGGTGGCAGTCGAAGGCGGGGGCCTCGACAGCCCGATCCCTGGACACGGAAACTAGCTCTAGGGACGTGGAACGTCACCTCACTGGCGGGGAAGGAGCCCGAGATTGTGCGTGAGGTAGAGAGGTTCCGACTAGCGATAGTCGGACTCACCTCTACGCACAGCTTGGGCTCTGGTACCACACTCCTCGAGAGAGGATGGACTCTTCACCACTCTGGAGTTGCCCAAGGTGAGAGGCGGCGGGCTGGTGTGGGTTTGCTTATAGCCCCCCAGCTCAGCTGCCATGTGTTGGAGTTTACCCCGGTGAACGAGAGGGTCGCTTCCCTGCGCCTTCGGGTCGGGGATAGGTCTCTCACTGTCGTTTGTGCCTACGGGCCGAACGGCAATGCAGAGTACCCAGCCTTCTTGGAGTCTCTGGGAGGGGTGCTGGAAAGTGCTTCGACTGGGGACTCCGTCGTTTTACTGGGGGACTTCAACGCCCACGTGGGCAACGACAGTGACACCTGGAGGGGAGTGATTGGGAGGAACGGCCCCCCTGATCTGAACCCGAGCGGTGTTCAGTTATTGGACTTCTGTGCTAGTTACAGCTTGTCCATAACGAACACCATGTTCAAGCATAAGGGTGTCCATCAGTACACGTGGCACCAGGACACCCTAGGCCGTAGGTCGATGATTGACTTTGTGGTCGTTTCATCCGACCTCCGGCCGTATGTCTTGGACACTCGGGTGAAGAGAGGGGCGGAGCTGTCAACCGATCACCACCTGGTGGTGAGTTGGATCCGATGGCGGGGGAGGAAGCTGGACAGACTCGGCAGACCCAAACGTACTGTGAGGGTCTGCTGGGAACGTTTGGCCGAGTCTCCTGTCAGAGAGATCTTCAACTCCCACCTCCGGCAGAGCTTCGACCGGATCCCGAGGGAGGCTGGAGATATTGAGTCCGAGTGGACCATGTTCTCCACCTCCATTGTCGAAGCGGCCGCTCGGAGCTGTGGCCGTAAGGTTTCCGGTGCCTGTCGAGGCGGCAATCCCCGAACCCGGTGGTGGACACCGGAAGTAAGGGATGCCGTCAAGCTGAAGAAGGAGTCCTATCGGGCTTGGTTGGCTTGTGGGACTCCAGAGGCAGCTAACAGGTACCGGCAGGCCAAGCGGACTACAGCCCGGGTGGTTGTGGAGGCAAAAACTCGGGCCTGGGAGGAGTTCGGTGAGGCCATGGAGAAGGACTATCGGTCAGCCTCGAAGAGATTCTGGCAAATCGTCCGGCGCCTCAGGAGAGGGAAGCAGTGCCCTACCAACGCTGTTTACAGTAGAGGTGGGGAGCTGTTGACCTCAACTGGGGATGTCGTTGGACGGTGGAAGGAATACTTCGAGGATCTCCTCAATCCCGCTGTCACGTCTTCCATTGAGGAAGCAGAGGCTGAGGGCTCAGATGTGGACTCGTCCATAACCCAAGCTGAAGTCACCGAGGTAGTCAAGAAACTCCTCGGTGGCAAGGCACCGGGGGTGGATGAGATCCGCCCTGAGTACCTCAAGTCTCTGGATGTTGTGGGGCTGTCTTGGCTGACACGCCTCTGCAGCATCGCGTGGCAGTCGGGGACGGTGCCTCTGGGATGGCAGACCGGGGTGGTGGTCCCTCTTTTTAAGAAGGGGGACCGGAGGGTGTGTTCCAACTACAGGGGGATCACACTTCTCAGCCTCCCTGGGAAAGTCTATGCCAGGGTACTGGAGAGGAGAATCCGGCCGATAGTAGAACCTCGGATTCAGGAGGAACAGTGTGGTTTTCGTCCAGGCCGTGGAACACTGGACCAGCTCTATACCCTCTACAGGGTGCTGGAGGGTTCATGGGAGTATGCCCAACCAGTCCACATGTGCTTTGTGGATTTGGAGAAGGCATTCGACTGTGTCCCTCGCGGCGGCCTGTGGAGGGTTCTCCGGGAGTATGGGGTCCGGGGCCCTTTGCTAAGGGCTATCCGGTCCCTGTACGAACGGAGCAGGAGCTTGGTTCGTATTGCCAGCTGTAAGTCAGACTTGTTCCCGGTGCGTGTTGGACTCCGGCAGGGCTGCCCTTTGTCGCCGGTTCTGTTCATGATTTTTATGGACAGAATTTCTAGGCGCAGCCAGGGGCCGGAGGGGGTCAGGTTTGGTGACAACACGATTTCGTCTCTGCTCTTTGCGGATGATGTTGTCGTGTTGGCCTCATCAGGCCAGGACCTTCAGCATGCACTGGGACGGTTTGCAGCCGAGTGTGAAGCGGCTGGGATGAGAATCAGCACCTCCAAATCCGAGGCCATGGTCCTCAGTCGGAAAAGGGTGGCTTGGCCACTTCAGGTTGGTGGAGAGCTCCTGCCTCAAGTGGAGGAGTTTAAGTATCTTGGGGTCTTGTTCACGAGTGAGGGAAGGATGGAACGGGAGATTGACAGACGGATCGGTGCAGCTTCTGCAGTAATGCAGTCGATGTACCGGTCTGTCGTGGTGAAGAAAGAGCTGAGCCGCAAGGCGAAGCTCTCGATTTACCGGTCAATCTACGTTCCTACTCTCACCTATGGTCATGAGCTTTGGGTCATGACCGAAAGGACAAGATCCCGGATACAGGCGGCCGAAATGTGCTTTCTCCGCAGGGTGGCTGGGCGATCCCTTAGAGATAGGGTGAGAAGCTCAGTCACCCGGGAGGAGCTCAGAGTAGAGCCGCTGCTCCTCCACATCGAGAGGGGTCAGCTGAGGTGGCTCGGGCATCTGTTCCGGATGCCTCCTGGACGCCTTCCCGGGAAGGTGTTCCGGGCACATCCCACTGGGAGGAGACCCCGGGGGAGACCTAGGACACGCTGGAGAGACTATGTCTCCCGGCTGGCCTGGGAACGCCTCGGTGTCCCCCCAGAAGAGCTGGAGGAAGTGTCTAGGGAGAGGGAAGTCTGGGGTTCTCTGCTTAGACTGCTGCCCCCGCGACCCGGCCCCGGATAAGCGGTAGAAGATGGATGGATGGATGGATGGAAACAGTTCTGCTGCTTAATATTTTTTCAGAACATGTGATACTTTTTTAGGATACTTTGATGAATAAAAAGAAAAAAAAAAGAAAAAAAAAATATATATATATATATATATATTATAATTTAAAATATAAATATTTTGTAATAACAATATACACTACTGGTCAGTAATTTGGGGTCAGTATTTTTTTTATATTTTTTATATGATTTTTTAAATAAAATCAATACTTTTATTCAGCAAGGATGTGTTAAATTGATAAAAGTCATAGTAAAGAAAATATATTATTAGAATATATATTATTAGAAATGTTTTTTTTAAATAAATGCAGTTCTTTTTAACCTTTTATTGATCAAATATATTAGACAGCAGAACTGTTTCCAACACTCATAATAAATCAGAATATTAGAATGATTTCTAAATGATCATGTGATCGACTGATGTTACATGTGACACTGAAGGCTGGAGGAATGATGCTGAAAACTCAGCTTTACATCACAGGAATAAATTATTTTTTTTAAGTATATTCAAATAGAAAACTATTATTTTAAGTTGTAATAATATTTCACAATATTACTGTTTTTTCTGTATTTTTGATCAAATAAATGCAGGCTTGATGAGCAGAAGAAACTTCTTTCAAAAACATTAAAAATAGTAATGTTTCCAAACTTTTGGTCTGTACTGTATATATATATATATATATATATATATATATATATATACACATATATATATCCTACAGAGCACTTGGGAAGAATAATATTTTCTTAAAAAAACACTTAGTAGCACAGCGGTTTACAAACGCGACATCCGCAGACGCAGGATGGACCAGCCCTGAAAAACATATACAAAAACAGCAGCTAGCGCTCTTTGGCCGCACCTGCAGACAAATAAATAAATAAATAAATAAAAAATATTCAAATCATTTTCCCCTTCCCAAAAGAACCCACAATAAAGTCTCTTACCTCACCAACGAGATTAGACTATTGTAACTTTACGCTACCTGCGTTCATGCGCACATCCCTATAACAAACACACATTTAGGGCCCTATAATACAACCGGCGCAATGCGATGCAAGGCACAGCGCAAGTGTGTTTGCTAGTTTCAGTCCAGCGCTGTTTGCATTTTCCCGTCCAGCACCACATCGTTTAATTAGCAAATGCACTTGTGCTCATTTGTGCGCCCATGGGCGTGCTGGTCTTAAAAAAGAGGTATATTTAGGCACATTGTTGGCGCAATGCTATTTTAAGAAGCTGAAAATAGACTGCACCATAGACCAACTCAAACCTAGTCTAAAGTCTGGTTCAATGTTTTTTCTTTGTTATTTAAAGAGCGTGTTAGTATAGTTGGGTCTGCAATGTGCGCACACGCTGCTTATTAAACACAGGGACGCACAGCAGCACACAAACATGCCAAATATTAAAAATTAAAGGATTGCAATGCATAATTTTTTTTGTAGGCTAAATATATATATATGCCTAAATGTCATAATGGATAGTCATCATATGTATCAGAATTAGGCTATTTGCTTGCAAACGTACAGCCCCGTTTCATCTCGGAGACCTGTTCTGTCTTTGCGCTTGTCAAATTCCGGCGTGTAAATAGCAAATCCGTCATGGCACGAGCGCAACTGGCTCTTCAAGGGAATGGAAGATGAGACTCTGATTGGTTTATGCACGTTACGCCCAAAAAACACCCATTACTCATTAAGAGTATAGGGACAACCCGTTTAGACCATGCGCCTGAGCGCACCAACTGTTTTTCGGTCGTTAAAATAGCAAAAGTGGATTTGGACATGCCCTGAGTGCACCAGCATAGTGCGGTTTACACTTTGCGTTTAGATCATTGAAATAGGGTCCTTAGACTCTATCTTAGACTCTATAGGAGGCTACAGAAAAAAGTAATAAAACAAGCAACTCACCAGGGGAAAGCAACAGGAAAATATAAACCGACAAGACCTTTTCTGCTACTGAGTGTTTTTTTTTAAGAATCAAAGCAGCCCACTTGAATATGCTTTTTATAAAGCCACTAACACTAAGACAAAAGTCTTAAAGACAGCACCTGTCAAATAAAAATGGAATGGAGTGGTGGTGTACGGAAATATGTACAGTTTCAATCAGATCTGGTTATTTGAAAGAAAACGATGGTATCAAATTTTAACTGACTTGCATAGATGTTTTAGCAAATATGCATGGGTACAACTGCTGAAGAATAAGACGGGTATAAGTTATGAAAGAGTTTGCCTCTTGTAGTGAGTTCGTGTGAGGAAAGGAAGAGGACAAGCATTGGCTGAACTACTTCTTCTGGTTCTCAGGTCACGTCAGCAGTCCGTCTCTCTCTCCACTGCTCCCGTTTCTCCTGGCGTTTTATACTCTCTCCACGCCAATTACTACAACAAGAAACAGGTGTTGATCGTTTCCGTCCAACCCACTCACCGCTCATCTCTTGATTCTCTCTCCCGCTGCAGACTTCACTAAACCACGCCCCCCCCCCGCCACACCTCTATACCTCAAAAATTACAGACAGATAAAGGCACAGAATTTTTTAACAAACATATCCAACAACTGATGATGCTATCAGTCCATCCTCCTCCAAACATTCGGTAGGTAACAAAACTGCTGCAGACACAGGTTTAACAGGAACCTTTGGGTTTACATTTCTGATGGTGTATGCTTTCAACATGTTTACATGACACACTCTGCTCTTACGTCACACTATATGTGCCTATGTTGTTGTCAAGAGAAGATTTATCATTTTCTTATGTTCCAATGTGATCATGTATTCAAGCAAGCATTTTTCTTCATTGCTAAGAGCGCAAATATGAGCAAGCATTCTTTCTTCATTGCACTGAGCTTTAGAGAAAATGCTTGTGTTTCAGACTTATCTGTTTGTGCTGTGTGGCCTTGGTGGACTTTGCTCCCGACTCCCCTCTTCTTCTCCAGCTTCTGCTGTGAGTCTATGTTGTCAGTCGGCCTCAGCTTTCTCTGATCCAGCTGCAGTTTGGTTGATCAAATGTGGACAGTGAAATTTTACAATGTCCCCTCTCCACCAGTAAAAGCAAACATCTGGATCAATCTGAGACAGTATTTGTCCTCTGCTCTTCTGCATGATTTTGGGGGTTTTCACTTCATTGACACAGTGTTTCCACTGCTTGATGATATGCTTTGTTGTTCCTCTTTCAAGTCTTTCTTGTTCCATGGTCGAGAGACCATCACGGTTTTATTCAGCCCAGCCACTTAAATCATGGGGAAATCACTGACGTGCTCTCATTTTTCCTCCAGTTTCTTCTCGTTCAGGCTGTCCGGCTGCAGTGTCACTCTCTCATGAGCTTTAGATCTGGTGCTGACTCGAGTATTGGAGTATTGCCTCATTCCGATGACATTGCTGGTGGCAGAGCAGACGGTTTGGATGATGATGATGCTGTCGAAATTGTGCTTGTCTTTTGTCAGGCGTAGCCACCGTAGCCACCAGATCCAGTCTGTATCCAGATAAGAGGGTCAATGCAGTCACCCGGATCCAGTACGTATCCAGACCAGATGGTGGATCAGCACCTAGAAAGGACCTCTACATCCCTGAAAGACAGCGGAGACCAGGACAACTAGAGTCCCAGATACAGATCCCCTGTAAAGACTTTGTCTCAGAGGACTACCAGGACATGACCACAGGAAACAGATGATTCTTCTGCACAATTTGACTTTGCTGCAGCCTGGAATTGAACTGCTGGTTTCATCTGGTCAGAGGAGAACTGGCCCCCCAACTGAGCCTGGTTTCTCCCAAGGTTTTTTTCTCCATTCTGTCACCGATGGAGTTTCGGTTCCTTGCCGCTGTCGCCTCTGGCTTGCTTAGTTGGGGTCACCTCACCTACAGCGATATCGTTGACTTGATTGCAAATAAATACACAGACACTATTTAATTGAACAGAGATGAAATCACTGAATTCAATGATGAACTGCCTTTAACTATAATTTTGCATTATTGACACACTGTTTTCCTAATGAATGTTGTTCAGTTGCTTTGACGCAATGTATTTTGTTTAAAGCGCTATATAAATAAAGGTGACTTGACTTGACTGACTTGACTTAGATTTTACATTTCCAGACCCCATCCTGCAATCCTCGACTTTACCTGGAACGCATCCTCTTTACCTCACACTTGGTCGTCACCACCGTGTGGCTTCGCACTTACTCACACAAAGTCTTATCACCCCGTCCTGCTTACCTTCAGGCCCGTTTCCCATACCCGCGAAAAATCAATCTCACGTACCTGTGAAACTATCCAGTTTCACGTACAGGCAAAACGTACACATACCTGTGAAAACTCGTTGCATGTGTATCTGCGAAACCCTATATCTCCACGTACCTGTGAAAAAGCCGTTCAGGCGACCTGTGAGGTGGCTTGGATTTGCAACATAAGGTCTAGGAATATCAAACCCCAGTTTACCAAATTAGAAACCCAATTTTGAAATTTTTTCAATATGAATGGAATTTCAAAATCAGTCTCACCGTTTATAGCACACATTTTCAAATTCATTGAGAAACCAGCAGTGAAGGTCCACAAGCCCTCAGATGTCAGTCCCCCCTTCCCTGAAGCCTTTTGGGGGTTTAGGGCTAAACCCTTTGTGGGTCTAGGGTGATTAGCCAACTAACATCATCTGGTCCCGGACGATCAGCAGTGGAATCCCGTCACTTGTCGCCAAGTTTGTAAAGAGATATACAGACTCACAGCACACTTTTTAGAGTATATAAAAATATACATTGAAGGACAGACTACGACCTTTGAGCCAGTCATGTTGCTCAGTGCACATCACCCCATAACACATGCACATCTCATCCACATTACATGGTAGATGTCTGGTTACTCTCAAAAACTGCTCATCCCTGGTACACAGTTTCCCCTTAAATGTTGTTTTTCAACCTAAAGCAGTTACGTGCACAAGTTACATAAAATAACTCAATGTCCCTTTGGACTATATATACTACCTTGATCAATATGTAAAAAAAAAGATACTTAAATGAGACTAATGCAATCAATGCAATCAAATAACAAAATTACAAATTTCCATAACAAAAGATACAATCCTTTTGATAGACCTGATAATTATTTTAGTATAATCATATCAATTAAAAAGTAGCATTAAAACGTAGCGTTAAAAAGTGTTTACCATGTAAATTTTAATAAAATTAGCAGCTAGCTAGCAACAGCTTGCTTTGTGTTTTGATCTAGTTTCATCTCACTCCAGTCTAACTTGTTTTGACCTCACTGATTGGAGAGTTTTTGAAGCTGCTGCCACCGATCTGGACGAACTCACAGAGACTGTAACATCATATATCAGTTTCTGTGAGGATATGTGTATTCCCACCAGGAAACTACCATCATCCCCATCACAGCTCTGTGACTGCAGTGGAGTCATTCATATTCCTGGGAACCACCATCTTTCAGGACCTGAAGTGGGACTTTCACATTGACTCCATTGTGAAAAAGGCCCAGCAGAGGTTGTACTTCCTTCGCCAGCTGCGGAAGTTTAACCTGCCACAGGAGCTACTGAAACAGTTGTACTCCGCCATCACTGAATCCATCCTCTGCACTTCAGTAACTGTCTGGTTCAGCTCAGATTCTAAATCTGACCTCAGAAGACTACAGTGAGTAGTCTGGACTGCTGAGAGAATCATTTGTAAAACCCTCCCTTCTATTCAATAAATGTACTGTACTTATCCAGAGTGAGCAACTCTGGATCAGCTCTGGGTTTATGTAATCAGATCAGATGATGTTTTATTAACCAGTGGAGTTTTTACTGCAGTCGTAACTATGGTAAACACACACGTTTGCATGCTCATGCATTTGTTAGGCTAATGATGCCTGTCAGTACAGTAACATTTTGTATAAACTAATAAAACTGATGTTTTCAGCTTCATCCCATTAAACATTGATTGCTTTCAGACCTTTAATAAAGGTAAGACACCAAGTTGTTCATGGTGGACCTTGTTTTCTTTTGACATGGGGTGGTTTCCTTATGAGTGCGTTTTTTGCATGTCTAGAAGATAGTCATTGAATGATGTGGCCAGCAAATCTTAGTATGTGCTTGTTGACAACTTCTTGGAGTGGGAGAGTGTCAGTTCGATGATAAATCTCATCATTGCTGATATGGTCTCAATACTACACACCGAGAATTTTTCACATATATCGCTGCTGGAAGACATTAAGCCTCCAGGCAATTCTCGCAGACATCTTCTATGTTTCTGCCACATAGATTGCTGTTGGTGTGATAATACTGCTAAATAAAGGCACCTTGGTCTTGATTGAAATTGTTGTGGCTGCCCAAATGGGCTTGAGTCTTTAGTCTGCTGATGCTTTGCCAATCCAGCATGTGAAGTCATGTGAAGTCATGATCAGCATCTCCATCACTCATGAAAAAACTGCCCAAATAGATGAACTTGTCCACTTCCACAATTTTTTGTTGTCTAATATTGTCAAAAGGGCATATTTGGTGGTGTTGGTGGGATATCCAACTTGCATAACCTTAGTTTTAGTTGTACTTATGTGAAGCCCTATCTTTGCCGCCTCTTATTTGAGTCTTTTTGTCATTTCTTGTATGATCTTCCTTGATGTTCCAAGTAGGTTGATGCCATCAGAAAAAGCAAGGTCCGTCGGCCATTCAGATACTCGCCATGGAATTCCAAATTCAGGAAGATCCATAGCTTTTTGCTTGACAAAGTCAACCACCCTGAGGAGCAGGAGGGGCACTACAATCATTATATCTGCACTGTTTGTCTACTTCACTGGTTTGCACTCTATCTGACATGTGCCTTGTTATGCTTTGCTTATCTGTCTTTTTACACGACCTATTTGTATATTTGTATAGGTGTCCTTTATAATTTATCTGTATTTATTGTTAGACTTTTAGTGTTATCTGTCTGCACCAAGGGTCTGAGAGAAATGCAATTTCAATTCTCTGTATGTATGTACTGTACAAATGGACATTTGACAATAAAGCATACTTGACTTGACCATAAAATAATCCCTAATTTTTGGTCATACAAATAAGAGTAATACATATTTCAAATCTGTAAAGACTCTAGGGTTTATATTTGTGCACTCACAATACCGTGATTTTGTAAATTAATGAAAGCAAATTGATGCGCTTTCTGACGTCTCGGTCTGTGCACTTGAAAGAAAAACTCTGTGTATATTCTTACAGACAATAATATATATATATATATATATATATATATATATATATATATATATATATATATATAGAGAGAGAGAGAGAGAGTGAAATGTATACTTACAAATGAACAAATTCAAATGGAAAACAAACATTGCAGATTATGTATGAAACCTCTCTCTCTGTTTAAATCTAGATTAAAAACGCATCTCTTTCGCCAAGCATTCGAATCATGTATCTCTTAAATTGTGAGTGTAGTTGCATCTGCATTTTTATTCTTTAGCTTGGGTTAAACTAATTTTACTTTGTTGGATCAGCAGCTATGCTAATGATGTCTCTATTTTGTTTCTATGTTTTGCCACGGGATTTACATCCCGTGGTAACTAGGATTTACACAAGCTCCAGTCTGGATCCAGAACACCTGAGAAGAGATGATGCTGACCCTCAGAGGACCCCAGATGATGCTAACCTTGAATCAACAAACAGAACTAACAATTATTGCTACATGTGTGACTGCATCCTATAAATTACTATTAATTAATAATATTGATAGTTCATCATCTAGCTGACTACGTCTTGTATTATTATTATTATTATTATTTTTATTTTTCTAAAATCCTGTCAAACGTGCACAAACTACTAGCTACTACTAAATATTGTAGAAACATAATTTTCTGTAAAGTTGCTTTGTAACGATTTGTATTGTAAAAAGCGCTATACAAATAAACTTGAATTGAATTGAATTGAATTGAAACCTGTATACAGGCACATCCACCATACTGCAATCTATAAGTCAGTGTCACTGACTTCTGAAAACAAAGAAAGGACTAGTTTATCAAATGATTAAAATGTTTAGTATATTTGTCAGTCATACATACAGTAAATGAAACAGATCCTGGCGATCCGAAAACCAATGCTTTGTTGTTTATCTGGCTCGGCTCGGTGTTCATCTTCAGTTCTCTCTTCACAGCAGTTCAGTCAGTGTACTGTTTGAGTAAATGAATTACTCCGGGATATTGGTTTGTTTGAACTCAGTGTCAGCTACATAAAAAAAGTTAACAGCTTAAGTCATTTGTGGATTAATGCTCATTGGAGACGATTCAGTTCGATTTGGCGAACTGGTTCAAAAAGATCTGGTTACATCGAGTGATTTGTTCGCGAACCGACTATCACTAAACTGCAGTGTTTTGAACGGTCTCAGACCCAGAAGAGAAGACAATGCTGAATAAAATCGTAGTTTTTGCCATTTTTGGACCAAAATATATTTTGAATGCATCAACAAATTCTAACTGACCCTCTGATGTCACATGGACTACTTTTGTCACGACCGGCTCAAAGCCGTGACAAATGGGAAGGAGGACATAGTGAGGTTGGTAAGTTGCAACATAGATATTTATTAATATAAATAAATAACATAAAATAAGAAATCAACAAACCAAAACACGATTCCGTCAAACAAACAAATGGTCCAAGCGTTCAGCAGAACCGAGTTAAACTAATCATAACCTCAAAATAGACAAAGCAAAACCAAACAACCGGGAGTTCACCCACACACCAAACAGAGCTGAAACTTTATAGGGAAGGAACAGGTGTACAGAATTCCGTTGACGAGCCTTCCAACCACACCCACTGACCGGTCTTAGTGGAAGTAACGAGGGACTCGTCACACTTTGAAGATGTTTTTCTTACCTTTCTGGACATGGACAGTATACCGTACACACAGCTTCAATGGAGGGACTGAGAGCTCTCAGACTAAATCTAAAATATCTTGAACTGTGTTCTGAAGATAAACGGAGGTCTCACGGGTTTGGAACGACATGAGGGTGAATCATTAAAGACATAATTTTAATATTTGGGTGAACTAACCCAAAAAATTGACAACACATCTGTTCAGCATTACTTTGGCCCAATACTACCCCTTAGGCCTTCCCCTTCCCCTACCCCTACGTTTTGCGCGTTCACGTGAAGGGGTAGGTGTGTCTCGATTCTCTTTAGGTTGGAGGGGAAGGGTTAAGGGGAAGGGCCAGATAGCCCTTCAAACGAAGATTTTTTCGGGACCACACTTCAAACGAAGGGGTACGAATTATCTTGGCAACAAGCTGCTACAGCAAACAAAAAGACACATAAATGTAAGCTTTTTTGGCATAAATAAAGATTTTAACGAAAGTAATCATTTGTTTTATGTTACATTCAATTGTGAGTTCATATTAACGGTCATGTTACTCAAAGAAATGTTTGCAAAAAATCGCTAATATTTGCTAATGTCATATGTTTACAGACTGCATGATAGTGCCACAGCATATGTCTGATCAGGGCAATAACAGCCGAAGACATTGATGGGGGCTAATCCCCCCAATAATTAGAAATTTCTAAACCATTTTCTCAAATATTGCCTATTCGCGAGAGAGAGAGAGAGAGAGAGAGAGAGAAATGGAGGTTGCATGTATTCACGTCTGTGCGTTTATCTTTTTAGAGTAAGTTTACTTAAAAACAGCGATTGTATCACTGGAAAATATAATGTAGCGATTCAGTATTTATTTATTTAACCTTTATTTAACCAGGAAGTCCCTTGAGATAGAATCTCTTTTTCGAGATTCGAGATTTTTCGATTTAAACTGTATTTAATAAAAGTCGTTGGGCAGCATTGACAAGTTTATTCTCTCCTGGATGTGTGAGCTGCGCGATTTCCGATAAGTGTGTGTGTCTAACAGCTCATTAATACAGAACGATAATTAAAGGCTCTAATGCACACCAGTATATATGTGTATTGTGAGAGCTAGACGACAAATGATGGTATGTAACGTCATGGTAGTGGTGTCCCAATCCTTAGGGGAATATTTTCTCCCCTACCTCTTGACACTCTGTTTAAAGGGACAAGGGGAAGGAGTAGGGGAAGGGGTATAAAATAGAATTGGGATCGGGCCTTAATCTTTGCTCATGTTAACTTATTTGTATACTAATGCATTAATTTATGTATTAGTTAACATTAACTAACAATTAACTATACCTGTCGATAGCTTTATTTAATAAGCTTTATTAAATTATAATACAGCATATACACATACATTTATTTAGCAGCAAACATACACAATGAATAAACAATACTAACTCGCCATCTGGATGCTGATTTGGGCTATTGGTAAACTTGGAAACTATCTAAACATCAACTGATAATGTTTCTCATGTTTATAGACTGTTTATTAACATGACTTATTACTAACAAAGCATTATTTAAGGGAATGAATTTGTGAAATTGTTGTAAAGTCTACATTAGTCCAACATTAACTGATGTGTTACTAATATTTGTAGACTGGCTCGGTTAAGGCATACCACTAACCAAAAAAAATAAAAATAAATAGATTTAACAGTTTTTTTTACAGTCTATGGTGACACCACACACTTAAGAGATTCTATTCACATCAAAATCACAAATCATGACTAAATGCGGGAAATCTCTCACAGACAAACGTGACTTTAGAGTAAAAAACAATGTCTGATGGAGTGGAATAACTGACTTGGAAAGCGGGATAGAAATGGTCCTCTTGGAAGACTTTTCAATGGCATTCATCAAAATAGCAATTTTCAAACGCAAAGGTGATTACCAACTGTTTGTCTATCCTGACCATGGTTGCTCTTTTCCAGTTAACGTTAGGAAAAACACCTTCTCAAAGTTTGTTTATTTATTCATTTAATGCATTGATTATATAATAGAAATGTATATAATGTACACCACTATTATATAATAATATAATATTTAATAAAGTTTCTGAAAATGTAAGAGATGCATGAATGGCTTTAACTAACGTTTAATTAAAAGTCATTTTTGATTTTACTGAACCTTAAATGAGTTAATGTTGAATTAGTGCACACTACAATAAGGTTCACAAATTCCCTTAGTAAATGCTCAGTTAATGGTAAGTCACGTTAATAAAAAGTCTATAAATGCTAGTTAAACATTAGTTAATGTTGGACTAGTGCACACTTTACTATAAGGTTCACAAATTCCCTTAGTAAATGCTCAGTTAATGGTAAGTCATGTTAATAAACAGTCTAGAAACATGAGAAACATTATCAGTTGATGTTTAGATGGTTTCCAAGTTTACCAATTGCCTAAATGGGGAGTTAGTATTGTTTATTAATTGTGTGTGTCAGCTGCTAAATAAGCGTGTGTTTATACTGTATGTAGTATAATTAAATAAAGCTTATTAAATAAAGCTGCATGTCTACAGGCATAGTTCATTGTTAGTTCATGGTTACTAATGCATCAACATTAACTAATTAGGTTGTCAATGTGAAGAGAAGCATTAGTATATGAATAAGTTAACATGAGCAAAGATAAATTAATGCTGAACAGGTGTGTTGTTATTTTTTTTATTTTTTTTTTTACTAATGCATTAACCACATCATTAACTAGTTAATCTGTTAATGTGAAGAGATGCATTAGTAAATGTGTAAGTTAACATTAACAAAACATAAAGTAATAAGAGTGGAGATGTTCATTGTTAGTTAATGTTAACTACAACCCGAATTCCGGAAAAGTTGGGACGTTTTTTAAATTTTAATAAAATGAAAACTAAAGGAATTTCAAATCACATGAGCCAATATTTTATTCACAATAGAACATAGATAATGTAGCAAATGTTTAAACTGAGAAATGTTACACTTTTATCCACTTAATTAGCTCATTTAAAATTTAATGCCTGCTACAGGTCTCAAAAAAGTTGGCACGGGGGCAACAAATGGCTAAAAAAGCAATCCGTTTTGAAAAGATTCAGCTGGGAGAACATCTAGTGATTAATTAAGTTAATTGATATCAGGTCTGTAACATGATTAGCTATAAAAGCTTTGTCTTAGAGAAGCAGAGTCTCTCAGAAGTAAAGATGGGCAGAGGCTCTCCAATCTGTGAAAGACTGCGTAAAAAAATTGTGGAAAACTTTAAAAACAATGTTCCTCAACGTCAAATTGCAAAGGCTTTGCAAATCTCATCATCTACAGTGCATAACATCATCAAAAGATTCAGAGAAACTGGAGAAATCTCTGTGCGTAAGGGACAAGGCCGGAGACCTTTATTGGATGCCCGTGGTCTTCGGGCTCTCAGACGACACTGCATCACTCATCGGCATGATTGTGTCAATGACATTACTAAATGGGCCCAGGAATACTTTCAGAAACCACTGTCGGTAAACACAATCCGCCGTGCCATCAGCAGATGCCAACTAAAGCTCTATCATGCAAAAAGGAAGCCATATGTGAACATGGTCCAGAAGCGCCGTCGTGTCCTGTGGGCCAAGGCTCATTTAAAATGGACTATTTCAAAGTGGAATAGTGTTTTATGGTCAGACGAGTCCAAATTTGACATTCTTGTTGGAAATCACGGGACGCCGTGTCCTCCGGGCTAAAGAGGAGGGAGACCTTCCAGCATGTTATCAGCGTTCAGTTCAAAAGCCAGCATCTCTGATGGTATGGGGGTGCATAAGTGCATACGGTATGGGCAGCTCGCATGTTTTGGAAGGCTCTGTGAATGCTGAAAGGTATATAAAGGTTTTAGAGCAACATTTGCTTCCCTCCAAACAATGTCTATTTCAGGGAAGGCCTTGTTTATTTCAGCAGGACAATGCAAAACCACATACTGCAGCTATAACAACAGCATGGCTTCGTCGTAGAAGAGTCCGGGTGCTAACCTGGCCTGTCTGCAGTCCAGATCTTTCACCTATAGAGAACATTTGGCACATCATTAAACGAAAAATACGTCAAAGACGACCACGAACTCTTCAGCAGCTGGAAATTTATATAAGGCAAGAATGGGACCAAATTCCAACAGCAAAACTCCAGCAACTCATAGCCTCAATGCCCAGACGTCTTCAAACTGTTTTGAAAAGAAAAGGAGATGCTACACCATGGTAAACATGCCCCGTCCCAACTATTTTGAGACCTGTAGCAGAAATCAAAATTGAAATGAGCTCATTTTGTGCATAAAATTGTAAACTTTCTCAGTTTAAACATTTGCTATGTTATCTATGTTCTATTGTGAATAAAATATTGGCTCATGTGATTTGAAAGTCTTTTAGTTTTCATTTTATTAAAATTTAAAAAACGTCCCAACTTTTCCGGAATTCGGGTTGTAATATATTAACTAATAAATTAGTATATGAATGTTAACATGAACAAAGATTAATGCTCAACAGATGTGTAGTTCATTGTTAGTAATTGTTAAATTATGCATTAACTAACGTTAACTAATACAACCTTATTGTAAAGTGTTACCATGTTTGCTTTAACTTGTATATTATTAATTTAAATGAAGAAAAACGGTATGAAAATGAACCTTAAGTACCAGTCATTTCTTTTTATTTATTTATTTACCAGGGGAAAAAATCCTTAAAGTCCTCATCTTCATTTGTATTTTGTCAGATTTGTTTAGTAAATCAGACTTGACCTGAGAGGTGTTCCAAGAAAAGCAATTCTTGATGTACCATGATGTGTGAAATATATTCAGCAAGCTGCCAGTCAGAATTTCCTAAGGGTGGAGACTCCTAAGCTGCTAAGAGAAATACGAATAAAAGCAGGGATGGATGCCCTTGTCATATCTGACCATCACAGGTATCTGGTTAATGGTCTTTAACAAACAAGATGGAGGAACTCTCTTATCTGTTCTTACTTTTGGGTGAGTATAAATTACACACACTAATCAAATGATGTACAATTATAGATGCTGTTTAGCTATTCTTTATGAACATTTTTAAAGAATCAAATGTAACACAAACTTGATGGACCTCTCAGAAAGCAATGGATTTTTTTTTTTTTTTTTTGTAACAGGTGTCTTTTCCATTCAGGGGAGTTCAGAAAACTTGGAAGGTAAAAAAAAGAATCCAATGTCCCATTTAACATTAACCAATACACAACTTATAGTACTTCTTAATCTTTGTTAATATTTGGTTAATAACATACAACTCCTTGTAGTTAGTTCATGTAAGCACAAATCAATAAAAATATTAACTTCAGATTTTAATTTAGTAGTAAATGGAGTGTTTTTGATTTTGTTTTGATTTTGACCCAAATGGAATATACTGAAACTTCACACATTTGAGTCTTCACCCTCTTTAAAAGGTTATTTGAATATTTGTTGTTGTTGTTGTTGTTTTATTTTTTATTTTGTTATAGAGAATTTGGCATTAAAAGGAACGGCTGTACAGTCAAGCACATATTCCACCTGGGCAGCTGCAAACGCCATCGACGGCATCAAATACACTCCAAGATGCTCCCACACAGATATCGAGCTCAACCCGTGGTGGAGGCTGGACCTGCTGGATTCTAACAAAATTTACAAAGTTACCATCACCAACAGAAACGACTGCTGTCTGGATGAAACGACTGGAGTAGAGATCCGCATCGGAAACTCTCTGGAAAACAATGGCAACAACAATCCCAGGTGAAGTTATGGAAACAAGTTATGAATGTGTCAGGAGAACTGGATTTGAGAAGGTCAGCTGATTGTGTGGTGGTTTCTCTCTTTCTCTCTGCAGATGTGGTGTCACTTCACTTGCCCCAGCAGGCAGTTCTGTCAGTTTCATTTGTGGTGGAATGGAAGGTCGTTATGTGAACATGTACCTTCCTAAGATCCAGGCGATTCTCTCGCTGTGTGAGGTGGAGGTTTATGGAACAGGTAATTTCTGACACCTCATTCTAGATTGTTAAAGTGCTGCACATTAGTGAAATTTCACGTGGGAAAAAAATAGGTCCATTGCGTAGTGATGTACGAAGCACAGCTCACAAAGATGTCACTTTAAAGCCCATCATCTTTCTGTTGGTCGAATTTGCATAGCGTGAATGTATAGGGGGTGGTGTTGGCGCAGTGGATAAGACACACGTCTTTGGCGTGAGAGACCCGGGTTCGAATCCACTGTGAGACACCAATGTGTCCCTGAGCAAGACACTTAACCCCTAGTTGCTCCAGAGGCGTGTGACCTCTGACATACATAGCAATGTAAGTCGCTTTGGATAAAAGCGTCTGCTAAATGAATAAATGTAAATGTAAATGTATTAGAATTTGGCTACCTATTTTCAATTCAGCCTATTAACACTTATAATGATGAAGGAAATTCTACTTCATCCCATGCCTTCTTCGCCTCGGGAAGCTTTGGTGGATTCTTGCTTGTATCATAGATGATTTGCTTACGCTCTTTAACTTCACACACGAGCAGGGGTGCGTTTCCCAAAAGCATCGTAAGCCAGCTACTTTCGCAAGTTCCGTCATTACCAACATAGTTCAACGATTCTGTGTTTCCCGAAACCGTAGTTCAAATGAACATTTGCAAACTGCATTGCAAACTTGTGTCATTGGAACGACAGCCTTACACCTGTGGTTAGAGGCATAGTTCCTTGTTAGTTTGCTGTGTTGACGTCACTGATTGCGCTGTACCTGGGCTGTGTTCTATTCAGAGTTATCGACCCAATGCCCTCCTTTCAAAGATTTCACCATCCACTTTGAGTGATTTAAAAGACTTAAAGTTGTGTTTTAAGTTTATTACCTAATTTTCCTTCTTTATTATATTTATTACAAATTCAGTTTGGAACTATGTAGCAGTGTGGCCCTCGCAATTATTGTCCCTTCAAAGTGCCCTCTGAAAGCATAAATCATGCCGATTGGAATGCAGCCATCATTTAGTTTGTGTGAAGAAATGGTAAGTTTGTCAAGTGAGTTATTGTCACAGTGTCTGGTCTGTGTTTCCCTGGGTCTCCACTAGTGGTCTCACTTCCCCATAGGCACCTCACCGCAGGCACTACAATTCCCACAAAGCCTTGTCCCTTCATCACAGTAATTGCACTCCTGTTAATTGCACTCAGGTGTCTTCACTTCATAGTCATTACCCTGCCTATTTAAACTGGTCTGTTTCTGTTTGTTCATGGAGTCCTTACTTTCCGTCACCTGGTTTCCTCGCGTTCCATGTAGTTTGAGTCATGTTCCTGTTTGTTTGTCTGGTTTTGGACAGATTTTTGGTTTTGACCCCCTGCTTGTTTGATTCTGATTTTGGATTACCCATTAAACTCGCACTGCTTTTGGATCGCTTGTCTCCTGTGTCCCAGTCGTTACAGATCATTACAGAAGGACTCCATCCAATAAGATCCAGCAGGAGTGGAATTTTGTCTCAGGTTAAATTCATGAAATTAACCACCCTCTGTCATAGCGGGAATGAGGTGGGTGGTGTGGCACAAGAGTTCTGGACCTTGGCGTTGGGACTGGGATTTAATTATGCGGCCTTGAAATACTTTTTTAACGTCTGCTTAGACAACCCCGTGGTGGAGTGGGAAATGGATCAGCTGGACGCCTTTGATTTTTGGGGGTTCATTCTGTACCTACAACATCAGTCTCTGTGGGATACCCCAGCCACACCTGTCTCTCCCGGTGGGATGGCCTACTCTAAACCGGGGTCTACAGACAGGAGGACCGCCAGCCCAGTGCCACAGCACAAGGTGGTTGCCAGCCCAGCGCCACAGCGCAAGGTGGCCGCCGGCCCAGCACCACAGCACAAGTTGGCTGCCGGCCCAGTGCCACTGCACAAGATGGCCGCCGGCCCAAAGCCACTGCACAAGATGGCCGCCGATCCAGAGCCATGGCACAAGATGGCCACCTGTCCAGCGCCTCTGCACAAGATGACAGCCACAGTTGACCCTCCAGAGTCGAGTCAGGTTCCCGTTGACCCTCCAGAGTCGGGTCAAGTTCCCGTTGACCCTCCAGAGTCAGGTCAGGTCACAGTTTACACTCCAAAGTCGGGTCAAGTCACCGTTGACATTCCAGAGTCAGGTTAAGTCACCGTTGACACTGTCTCGACCACACGGATGTTGTGGTCTTCTGCGCTGCCCTGGTGGGCTTCTGTCTCGACCGCACGGCTGTGGTGGTCTTCTGCGCTGACCTGGTGGGCTTCTGTCTCGACTGCACGGCTGTGGTGGTCTTCTGCACTGCCCTGGTGGGCTTCTGTCTCAAACGCACGGATGTGATGGTCTTCTGCGCCGCCCTGGTGGGCTTCTGTCTTGACCGCATGGATGTGGTGGTCTTCTGCGCCGCCGTGGTGGGTTTCTGTCTTGACCGTATGGCTCCAGTTCCACCTTGCTCCACCCTGGATTCCTGCCCTGCCCTGCCCTAACTTTATGCAATATAATTGTCATAAATACACTTGACAGAAGTGGTCCTGATTGAACATTTGGGCGGCGTTATGCAAATCTTCCCACATCATGACATAGACATGTGGGGGCAAGTTAGAATGAGCCGTTTTAGGAGGGAATAGTTGACTCTTAACTTTTATAAAGAATATCTCTTTGAATTTGAGACTTTAGTCTTTGCATCTTTACAGGTCTTCTTTATGCACAAAGAGCTTGTAGAACTCCAAAGAGAAATGAAAAATTTAAATTGCATCATACGAGCCATTTAAGCAAATCACTCATGCGCTGCCGTCCATCTTTTCTGCTGACTAATTGCTTCTCATCCTGAATTTTAATGACTTCACCCTTAAATTAAAAAAATATTTGTCTTTCTCTTTATTTATTCCTTCCCTTTCTAGTTAGTACTTATTTGAACAATGCCTGAAACTTGGTATTATGAGCAATTCCTGTTTCTGTTTGCCTCTTTAAGAAGAATCACTTTATGTATTCCCCAATTGTAAGTTGCTTTGGATAAAAGCATCTGTAAAATGACTAAATGTAAATGTAACTCACCACTCAGACATTAATTAAGTGGAACTAAGACTTTGCTGTTGCAAATATTTATTATCGTACACTTGATGATAAAGTATGCACTATGACTCTTCTGTACTTTTACTGTAAAACTGTTAGGTCTCTCCTGAACCATTTTGTATATTCAAACCTCTCAATTTCAACATTTTGCTATTTATGTATTTAGGAATTCTACACACTAGACAAAAATATTCTAAATGTCAGGGAGCAATGCAGTTCAAGGAGACAGCAGTCCAAAAGAGTTAATCTAATTACCAAACAGGCAGAAGTTCACTTCAAGAATGAGTAAAGTTGTGTTGAGTTCGAACAGTGTTTGAAAAACAGAGCAAACATGAAGAGAAAGCGTGATCTGTATTATTATAGCTCTCTATGTAAAGCATAGATGAACGCTGTACCAAGCATGCACAATGCACAACCTTACAGCCTAGGATAAAATCATTATGTACATAAACAACAATCTGGGAAAATATAATGCAATTTTACGGAAAACTATACGAAATTTTAACAGGATTTTTAACAGCAGGACTATTAACAGCGTTGGCATGGACAGTCATCGATTGGTGCCACCGCTGTGCATACTCAACACAAAGTGAGCCACATGTACAGCACCGCACTTCTCATCCAGTCTCCAACCCCCTTTACTCTCGTGCCCAGATGTGTTCTCAAGCACTGAAATTGGCACCAGTGTTGTGCCAGTTCATACTTAAAAAGAACTAGCTCAAAGTTCAGTTCACACAGATGATAATGAGCTAGTTCATGTTCATAGTTATTTTTTTTTTTTTAAATGTTCACATATTTAAAAACGAATTAGTTCACGTTCATTTGTTAAATTTATACAAAACGATATTCACTTTAAAGAAAGGCTTTCTATAACAACTTCAACTGTCAAAATCATGTCGGACCCGCTCCATGTCTCATATTGCGCATCCTATCTTACTCGGTCGTGCGGTTCACTTTTCATAAATCAACATAAATGGAAAATGTTTTTTTTATAATATTTTAACAAATATGAAACACACTTTTTTTTAATGGCTACAACAGTATAGTATGCCTACATAGCCTACTCTATATTTGTACAAATCCTGCACATTAATTTAATTCTGAATTTTGCACACACAAGTTGAAAGGCATTTGTTCAAATCAAGTTCACGGATAATTGTGCGTGCATTTATTAGCCTAATCATTATGATACTAAAATCCTAACAAATAGGCTATGCTATGTACAAAAAATCAGATGAGCCCCTAATATGAAGGGTTAAGCATTTTCCTCCCATAGAAAACCATTATAAGAATGCTTAATGTGGCTTAATTTAGATTATAATGTCCCCTTATTATGTCGAAATAACGAGATATCGATAGCCTACTATGCTACTGTGTCCACCGTGGTCTCCTTTTTGATCAGCGGAAACGATTTTTGCTTGTTTCGGATCTGACTGTGACATTGAACACTACACAAACAGTATTTTTTTTTTCATTTAGGCAATTCATTTTAGTGACACAGGAGGTGCCGGATCCAATGTCGGAGGTGACGGAACATGTTCCGGCTCAAATTAAGCCCTGGTAAAACCTGACTTTTCAAATGAGCGTGAACGTGAACTGCACGTGCTGTTCATTCCTGCCAGAGTGAGCGCCGCTCTTGTTCACATTCATTGTATGAAAAGTGATTCGTTCAGTTCAGCGTTCCGCGAAAATATGAACCTGGCGTCCAGGAGACTCCACCCCCAGTCCATTAAGCTGATTTGGGAACTCTTCAGAGATGCTCAGGTAGACCTGTTTGACACTGCAGAAAATTCCCACTGCCAGTTGTTTCACTCCCTGACTGAGGGCACTATTGGCAAGGACGCTCTGGCGCACAGCTCAGTTCAGAACCCTGGGTTCCTCCAGCACTATTGATGTCCAGCACTTGCGTGCATGCCCTATCAGTCTGCCCCTGTGTTTGAATTGGTGCCTCCATGTGTTGTGATTCCCCTTTTTTGGGCAATCCCACATGTGTACTTCCACAGTAAGTCTCTTGGTAGAATGTGTCTTTCCCTTGGCAAGCACCTTGCCAGCTCTGTTGTTGATACTTACACCCTGCGGGCTGGGTACCCCAGAGTTCATGTGTATCACCACCTCTCGGTTGATACCTGGATTGTAAGTCCTCCTCCAAGCAGGCAACCTGCTAGCATAGGTCCAACTGGAATATGTTACCCAGCGCATTCTGTGTCAGGTATAGGAGGGAATGGAGAGGTTATGGCCCTTTGCCACATCGCTGTTCAGCTGAATGGCTGGGTCACTGGGATCGGCTCCTCCGTGAAGATCTGAATGCAAGTTTCTTGAACTGCTCCTTATTTACAGACACAGCGGAGTGGAGCTCTCGATGCAAATTCTGCAGACCAAGGTACACGGGCGAGACCCTATTCGTCAATCTCTTTCTGCTATAAAGTCTCTGTTCCCTTCTTCGTGGAATGAGGGTTACATAAGTAACCTAGACGTTTTATTTATTCCCAAAATGTCTTAAAAAATACCTGAAAATTTTTATTTTATAACAAATGTAAACATTTTCCATTTAAACTTTTCAGAATTAAATTTAATTTGGTTAAATTTAATTTAACTTAACGTCTTATTAATTGAAAAAAAAACATTATAAAAAATAAATAAACACAATTCTAAAAACAATCAGATTTTTTTTTTTTTTTTTTTTTTTTTTAAATCAGATACCTCAAATTAAAATATCTGGGGCAGATTTAAATAACTCCCACAGCCAAAGTGTGTGGCTAACAAAAAGATTATGAATCCATGATTTATATGTACAATTAGTAAGTAAAACTAAGTAACATATATGATATGTTTCTCCCATAGTCAAGAAGCAGGTGACCCGAGTCCAGGTGAAAGCTGCTGAGAATGTGGATGAAGCTGAACTGAAGGAGCTCGTCTTAAACAAGGTGGATTTTATAATACTCATCTGACTAAAATTGATTGTTGAACATACAGCAAACAGAAAACATCAGGTCAGTTTAGACATCAGTTTAAAAATTGATATTTAAGAAAATCAGATCAGATTTACCCAAAAGCGTGAACAAAATCCCACCTTAGTCAATGTTTGACAAATTCTGATCTTTCTGTAAGATTTGTAAAGTAAGAGATGCTCATTTTGAGCTGAAATGCCTCAAACTTGTCTGCGTGGGATTTATCCACTGAGTAACTGAAGACTGTTTCTGTGTTTAGTTAAATCAGACGCTGAGCGATCAGGACGTCATACTGACATGGAGGACGCAACCCAACGGGAAAGTCTTCCAGAAGAACAGGACTGTACTGAAACAATCTCCTGTTTGTTCTTCTTTGAAGTTAAATTTTATTTAATGCAATTTATTCTTAGTTACAGATATCTGAATTTTTACATTAGATTGTTCCATTAGACTAACAATTTAAAGTAATTTCTAAAAAATAGTTACATATATTCATTTTTAATTTATTAATTTAATTGAAAGATATGTACACCTAAATATGAGCAAAAAAAATATTGAATTTTGGCAGTGTAGTTTAACTGCTACATTTGCCTTTAAGAATAGATAAAGGCCTTTGGGAGGATAAAAAAAATGCATAACATTTTCTCACAAATACATTTTATGTAAGCATGAAGCAAAAAGCACCAGCCTATTAAACACTTTTCAACACTTAAAGGGATCATGACATGATAAATAAAATTTGCCTTGATCGTTTGTACCATTAAAGGGTTATGAACTGGCTTTTTATTTTATACCGTTGTCTGAGGTCCACTTACGACTTTCCTGTGGTTTTTACATCACAAACATCAGAATCAATAAGCAATAGGCTATTTTTGACCCTGTTTTAGAGGCCACTCAATTGTTAAACGATGTTTGACAGCTTGGAATGGAGAGCTGGTTAACATTTCGTCTTAATGGACCGCATTTGTGTCACTATTTCAAATTCATCTCATTGTCTGATAAGATAGAACTAAAATTGAACTAAAACTATAAATTAAAATAGTTTTATTTTGAATTTGACTTCATTAAAACATTATGTGCATTAACATGATCACTGAGAGTAGGAGAGAAACAAACAAAGGACTGACACTATGTAGTATGCAAATATGACTCAATTATGTCATGAATATGCTAATTAGCCTATGCCTAACTTTTTGAGCAGGCTTTAGCTACTTTCCTTTGAAAGAAGTTGGCAACAGTGGTTCAGATGTGTTTGGATGTCGATCTTTCAGGAAAGCAGATCTTCAGGAGCAGGACTGATCATTCTGAGCTCCTGCTGCCTTCAGCTTCCATCATGCTGTTCAGGCAACACACTTCAGTCATAGGAAAGAACCTGAGCTGATACTCACAACTGCAAAATGTAACTGGCTAAAGCTCCAGAAAGCCATTTCACAGTGACTAGTTCAGAACAGAATGCTGCTAGAACTATTTCAGGACTGTATGATTTTCTATTTTATCTTTTCAATTTTTCTTACTTGCTCTGTTTCTCTGTTATAGTATTTCTGGATTATATTTTAATGATTTTATTACATTTTAATACTCAAAAAGGATGTTAAATCAACTGAATTAATACAACTTTAATGTCATCATTTATTAAAATAATAGTGCCATCAATATATATATATTTTTTTTTAAATATTTTTTCATTTATCTTTTCAGAAATTATATGTTGTCTGATTTAATTTTTTGGATTTTGTGTAATTTTATACGGTTTAATAACAAAAATTATTGTAATCAAATGAATGCACAAAACAAAACAATTTAATGCATCTTTTAAAATGTCATTGTTATGGGGTGCTACTGTGAGGAGCACAGAGTGAGGAACGAGGAGAGGCAATGTACAATTCAAAGTCTTTAATGAATCCAGAGGAGACAGCAAAACACACATAGCACTGGTAAACACAACATACAGAAAATTTGTTCACAAGACTGTCAAACCTGGAACTTGTAGCCTAGAATTTACGCTTCAAAATGATGTGTAAATCATTTTGTTTACTCACTCACAGAGAACAATAGATTGATTGAAATTTTCTAAGACACTTTTTGTTTCTAAAGGGCCTATGCGAGTAGGCGTGAATGACTATGAATATTAGTGTGATTTACACCTGAGAAGACAAAGGCCTGCATAATGATTATACATTTAGTCAGGCATTATAGTTTGGAAAAAGTCTAACTAGTAAAATGTGTACAAGTTATTTGAAAACTAATACAAGCAGATTAATGATAAAATAGACTTACTTATGTTTATGATCTCTGCTGGGTCAAGCCACCTTATTCTTCTTTCTGAGGTAATCCAAATCTTATTACTCTCAGTGGTCTTATTGAGGTGAATTATGTCTTATTCCTCTCAGCGTGAAACAAACAATAACATTTAAAATCGTGAAGTACAGTCTCGCTGCTTTGTTTGCTGTGAAGTGGGCGTTTACATGCCGCAAGCTTCAAATAGACAATTGTAAAATATCAATAGCGCGCTCTGCGCGTGAGTGTGGTCGCATTAGATATAATGAAGGGAGACGTGAAATTGTCACGATCGTCAGCTGAAGTGCCCGTGAACTCCATTTTCCATAATCCTGTGCCTACGGCTAATCACCACCAGGTGTTCCCGATTACCACTCATCTATACTGTGTTTGGACTCTCAGTTATTGCGAAGTTTAGCCCAGTCTGACATTTTCGAGCAATTTCCCTGTGTTTGTTCCTGCCGTGTCTTATCTTGGATTGATTATACCCTCCTGTGATTCTCTGCCGCCTGCCCCAACCTCTGTCTGGTATTGTGTCTGATTCTGGATATCCCTTTGACATATTTTGACGCTTTTCTCTGATTACTGAGTGTTTTCACCTTTATTTAAATAAAAGACTGCAAATGGATCCAAACGTCTCTGACTCCACCTTACAGAAAGACTGGACATTGCATTGTTTTCGTGTGGATTACTTTATCACAGAATATCACAGAACCAAGGTTTTCTTTATTTTATAAATGCACAAAGTTTTGTTGTTATTATATTTGTATACAAATAAAAGTAGACCCTTTACAGATTTGATTGATGTATTGCTCTTATCTGTATGATCAAAACTGAAAGTAATTTACAAACCCGATTCCAAAAATGTTGGGACACTGTACAAATTGTGAGTAAAAAAGGAATGGAATAATTTACAAATCTCATAAACTTATATTATTCGAAATATAATACAGATAAAATATCAAATGTTGAAAGTGAGACATTTTGAAATGTCATGCCAAATATTGGCTCATTTTGGATTTCATAAGAGCTACACATTCCAAAAAAGTTGGGACAGGTAGCAATACGAGGCATGATTGGGTATAAAAAGAGCCTCTCAGAGTGGCAGTGTCTCTCAGAAGTCAGTATGGGCAGAGGATCACCAATTCCCCCAATGCTGCTGCGAAAAATAGTGGAGCAATATCAGAAAGGAGTTTCTCAGAGAAAAATTGCAAAGAGTTTGAAAAAAAAGAAGCCATATCTAAACATGATCCAGAAGTGCAGGTTCTCTGGGCCAATGCTCATTTAAAATGGACTGTGGCAAAGTAGAAAACTGTTCTTTGGTCAGACGAATCAAAATTTGAAGTTATTTTTGGAAAACTGGGACGCCATGTCATCCAGACTAAAGAGGACAAGGACAACCCAAGTTGTTATCAGTGCTCAGTTCAGAAGCCTGCATCTCTGATGGTATGTGGTTGCATGAGTGTGTGTGGCATGGGCAGCTAACACATCTGGAAAGACTCCATCAATGCTGAAAGGTATATCCAAGTTCTAGAGCAACATATGCTCCCATCCAGACGGCGTCTCTTTCAGAGAAGGCCTTGCATTTTCCAACATGACAATGCCAGACCACAAACTGCATCAATTACAACATCATGGCTGCGTAGAAGGATGATCCGGGTACTGAAATGACCAGCCTGCAGTCCAGATCTTTCACCCATAGAAAACATTTGATGCATCATAAAGAGGAAGATGTATCAAAGAAGACCTAAGACAGTTGAGCAACTAGAAGCCTGTATTAGTCGAGAATGGGACAACATTCCTATTCCTAAACTTGTGCTAATTGTCTCCTCAGTCCCCAGACGTTTGCAGACTGTTATAAAAAGAATAGGGGATGTCACACAGTGGTAAACATGGACTTGTCCCAACTTTTTTGAGATGTGTTGATGCCATGAAATTTAATATCAACGTATTTTTCCCTTAAAATTATACATTTTCTCAGTTTAAACATTTGACATGTCATCTATGTTGTATTCTGAATAAAATATTAAAATTTGAAACTTCCACATCATTGCATTCTGTTTTTATTTTTTATTTCAGTTTGTAGTGTCCCAACATTTTTGGAATTGGGTTTGTAAGTTATTTTCGGTTTTATCAGGAGAATATTCCACAAAACACATTTCCGCATTAGTCGACTCCAGAGGGTTAAACATGACCATATAAGGGGAGGACAAGGAACACCTGGGACTAATGGAAACACATTGGAAACACCTGGTATAAATAAACAAAGCAACTTTACAGAAAATTAAGTTTCTACAATATTTAGTAGTAGTTTATAAGTGGTGATTGTCAGTTTGTGCGCCTATGACAGGATTTTTCAGAAAAAAATAATACAAGACGTAGTCAGCCAGACAATGAACATTATTAACAGCAATTATTATATGATGCAGTCACATTTGTAGCAATATTTGTTAGTTCTGTTTGTTGATTCAGGGTAAGAATAATCTGGGGTCCTCTGAGGGTCAGCATCATCTCTTCTCAGTTGTTCTGGATCCAGATTGGAGCTTGTGTAAATCCTAGTTACCACAGGTAACTAGAATAGACATGGAACAGAGTCTGACAATACTCCCCCCTGGAGGTCTGGTACTGGCACTCTGGAGGCCCCTCAGGGCAGACATGGGACAGTGGACCTCCAGAGTGGTACCTGTTCAGGGCACCAATGCATATCAGAAGAGAATCAGGAGGCCATGGCGGATCTGGGGATGACACTGAAGCTAACTGGAGATCTGTTGCCTTCCTGGGTTGAATGGGGAATCATGAGCACTCCCTGGGCTAAATGGGTAATCAGAAGCCCACCCTGGGCTGAACTGGGGTTTGAGTGGGCTGTACTTGGAAACTCCCTGTGGACTGTACTTGGAAACGGGAGCCCCTCCTGGGCTTGACTGTAAATCAAGAGCCCTTGCTGGGCTTACGAGGAGCGGGCACTGAAGGGATCTTTGGAATGTGTTTACGAGGAGCAGACACTTGAGTGCGCATTAAGGCTGGCAGGCTTGCCACATTAATGTTCGTTAGGCTATCCATATTAAAAAGCAGGTCATATGTGTTTTTGAAGAATATCTCTTTTGCAATTTATAATGTAGCTATCCTTAAATGAAAACAAACAAATTGTTAATTAAAAAAACTGAATGATAAATATATTTTCTCTCAAAAGAGTCTGTTCTGAATCACCTTAACGAATTGTCATATTTTCGAATGATTTGCCTGTTACCAGTATACGGCAATAAGTAACACATTTGCATAATCCTCACCTGCCCGCGAAAAATAGAAACAGAATCTGACCTCCCACAAACACTACTGCTAGTTAGTGTGTTTGCATCATGTTGAGAAGACGCCGCTGTGTTCAAGGATACCACAGAAATACAATTCAAACCTTTTGTTGTGTGCATGTAATTTTACCAAGGACTGATTCTCTAATCTTGGCTTTTATCTTCATTGGCTTCTAATCTGGCTTCTAATCTTCTTAATTTGGACTAACAAGCTCTCCGAACCACAACCTGTAAGTAGTATGATTGATATGTTGTGTACATTTTCAGTTGAGTGCTCAAAAAAAAGTTTTTGTGCTAATATGTGATGTATACCTAATGCAGCTTTATGTTTCCAGGTAAAACACAATATTACTGTCTTGTCTGATTATTCTCTGTGAACCCACCATTTCCTGTGTTGATTATTGTATATTGATGTTGTTCTTATTACTTTGTTTAATAATTAACGAATGTAGTGTAGCACACAGACTTTATAATCATTGTGAAATTGCTGTTTATTGGGTTGCACCGGCAGTTATAGGGTTAATGTGGGAGCGACGAGCTAGTTAGTTTGTGGTGGTCCTATACAGCCATTCTGCATTCTGATTAAAAGTTAAGACAGATGCGGCGTTTCCACCTCAGGAACTTTACCCAGGAACTAGGGACTTTGGCCTGGTACTCGGTGTGTTTCCACCACAGGAACCAGGAACTAAATAAAGTTGCGGGTAAAAAAAATGCCCCTCAGAAAGTCCCTGCTGGTTAGGTAGTACTTTTTCAAAGTTCCGGAACTTTCAGGGCGGGACTTGGGCGCTAAACATTCTGATTGGTTGAGTTCACGCAGCATTGGTTGGGTTCAACCACCATTTATTCGGATCATTTTCAAAATATTACTGTTATTGTGTCATGAAATGTAATTTTAAAAGAATTTCAGGCAAGAATGTAGTTGTTTAAAACTCAAACCTGTGGTTTATTTAAAAAGACAGTGCCTATTTAAAAATGTGTTTCGCCGATCTCGGAGACGGTGAGCTCCACGCGATCAGCGAGAGCTCAGTGATCATCTATCCACTGAGAGCACCCTCACCCCGGCTAGACCTTCTGATGTGTGCCGCTGGCTTTGATGTCTCTTTAGTGGTTAAACATAACATATAATTCGTTTTGGTTAAATCTAACAGGTTATCTTTGGTCTGTATTCAATTTGTCTATATGTTAAATAAAAAATTAATTAGACGAATGCACAAAGTCTGGACTACAGAGGATGCACATCCAAAATCAGCGTACTTTGTATTGAGAAATGCGCACAGACCTACGTCACCAGTCTATTTGCCTAATCTTCCCGGTACTTTACACCATGGTGGAAACGCAGAAAGCAACAGGTCTGGGGGGAAAAAGTTCCTGGGAAAAAAAGTTCCAGGTACAAATGTTCCGGGTTATTTCGGTGGAAACGTGGCAAGAGTGTCTTTTGTCTGTTGTTCTTCAAACATTACAGTAGAAATATTTTGCTTTACAAACTATATTTTGAGAAAATGTCAGTGTTTTCTGACCTTAGATACATTTAAACCTGTTTTAGGGGACTCAATATTAGGACACTTTAAAATACCATATGACCTGCTCTTTATGTTCACTGGACTTGCCATATCAATGTTCGGGGCGGGCTTGCCACCTTTTTTTTTTTGGCTTGCCATATTACCGGCCGGTTAGCGGCGGATGGCGGTGGGTGTGGGTGAGCAGCAGACGGCTGACAGGACTCGGGAATTGCTGGCTGATGGGTCCCGGATCTGGATCGGAGGCTCTTCAGACACCGGTTGACTGCCTCCTTCCAGCTGAGGTTGGTGGTGTCTGGGACTTCCGTGGAGTGATGGTACGTCATCCTGATCCGGAACAGCATCTCTAGGGTTTTCCCTTTAAGGGAGCTTGTGAGTGTGAGTGGCACAAATCCCCTCGTGAATGCGTTGCAGCTCTCCTGAGCCACGGCAATGACCAATGCCCATCCATCCATTTCTGCATGGTGGAACGAGCAGGAAAAATAAATGAATAAATAAATAAACAGAAAATAAACACAGGGAGAGGGGGTGCCGCTTACTGTTTTGGGTCTGGTATTTTGTCACAGGGTGCTACTGTGAGGAACACGGAGTGAGGAACAAGGAGAGGCACTGTCCAATTCAAAGTCTTTAATGAATCCAAAGAAGACAAGAAAACACACATAGCACTGGTACACACAAACAATACCGGGCACCAAACTCAACACAAGGAACACTATTTAAACATGACAAGATAAGGGGAGGATGAGGAACACCTGAGATAAATAAACACAATTAGGGAGCAGGAACACAAAAAACGTGGAACAGAGTTTGACAGTAGTCAAATACAATTTTAAGAGTTCCTTTCATATATGGCACACAAAGAGCTTCACAACAGAATTGTCATCCAAATTTTACCGAATTCTGCGTTATAAAGTAAATTCCACTTTTATCGCTGGATTCTGTGATTCCGTCCATGTGTTTTGCACAACATGAAAATTATAGAGCCCTACTATTTTTGCAGTACCGTATTTTCTGGACTATGAGTCACACTTTTTTTCATAGTTTGGCTGGTCCTGTGACTTATAGTCAGGTGCGACTTATTTATCAAAATTAATTTGACATGAACCGAGAGAAATGAACCAAGAGAAAACATTACCATCTACAGCCGTGAGAGGGTGCTCTATGCTGCTCAGTGCTCCTGTAGTCTACACTGAGCAGCATATAACGCCCTCTCGTGGCTGTAGATGGTAATGGTTTATCTTGGTTCTTGGTTCTTGGTTCTAAATAAATGCGACTTATAGTCCAGTGTGACTTCTATATGTTTTTTTCCTCATCATGACATATTTTTGGACTGATGTGACTTATACTCAGGTGCGACTTATAGTCCGAAAAATACGGTATATAGTATGAAAATTTTAGGTCCAGTCGAACCTACAATACCAAGATCAGGCTGTATTTGTACAGTATGTGACTACAGAACACTGTATGGAATATGGTGGCATCCGACAATGCAATGCACTCGAACTGACCTTCCAGTTCTAGTGAGAAGGACTGTGTAAACCACAAGTCATTTTGATAATTTCTTAATCTCCTTAACTCACTATTTGGTTAGACTTCCAAATGCCA